>NC_090207.1:17405000-17437500 GCF_033026475.1 Channa argus | reverse complement strand
ACCGAAAATGCACGGTCCTGCCCACACTTCAACGCATGCAGATGTTTATATGAGGGGAACAGAGATCCCAGTCAGATTTGAGGGCTTTGAAGAGTGACACTTTGACAGGTGTATTTTGTCATGACTTGGCACAGTTGCTTTGTGTGTTATCACTCACACACACACACATACACAAACACACACATACACACACACACATACGCACACTCATATATAACCTGGATAATATCTATTATATCACCACTCAGTATAATAAAAGGAGAAAATACTAATGTGAAGTATGACATCATTCAAATACACCTTGGTCACAACTAAGATAACAGGCTTATATCAAGTGCACAAATACATTAGTGACTTCCACTGAATGTAAAGGTGATGCCTGTGCTCAAGGCCTCTGATTATATATCATTATACAGACCGAAGGAGGAAATATAATTTTAAGACAAACTGACACACTAGGACCACTAATGGAACCTGGACTACTCATTTGATCTCAAACATGCCCAGACTGCAAAGAGGAATGTTGTACCTTTTGTTCACAGCCAACAAAGTAACTTTAATCTTTGTTTTGTTATAATAAATGGAGAAAAGACAGTGTTTGTGATACTTCTGACTGTGATATAGCAGCTGTTAAGAGTTTTGGGATGAAAAATTGACAGTGAGAATGGAAGGTGGACTGACAAATAAGAACTAAAGGAAGATCTGCAAGAACAAAAAACATTTAGACAGATGCAAAACAAAAGGATGGATGCAGAAAGAGGAGCTGAGGCAGAGAGATGTGAAGATGTAGTTGCACTTAAAAAGGGTATTCTGCCAAGAATGTGTACTCCCATTCTGATCATTTATTCAACTCCTCTGTTACATAAATAATCCAAACTCTACATACCTGCTCTGCGTCCTGTATGTAGGAGAGCCAGTGGGGTGAGTTGGAGGAGTGAAGCAGGTTCAATCTAGAGCAGCACACTATGGTGGGTAACAGCATGGATGAGTCATCAGCCCAGCAGCCACTTACTGACTTACATGCTGGTGCACACACATATGCCCACATATAAGCTGCATGGGTTCACACGAATACAGTACAGTACAACTGGTTTAATCCTCACACTTTTGAGGCTGCACACATTCAGACACAGAGATATTTGGACCAGTGTTTGGCTTACAAGTGAATGCATTATTTACATGTTGTATGTTGACATACTGGGGAAGTCAAGTGACTTAAGTTGAGTAACAGAGCTACTGGGAAAAGTGCCAGGGAGTAAAGTAAAAACCACAGTGAGAAGCAAGTGAAAAGTGAGAGATGGATGGCAAACAAGGGATGGAAGAGAGAAAATACTGAAGTAATACTGTACAAACTTAAGAGAAATATGTAAGTTGTGGATGAGCCAGGCAGTGGAGGGAGGGAGTGGAAGAGGGTGGGAGGGAGTGCTGGATGTTCAGAGTGAATGAGAGAGTGGGAGGGAGCAAACAAGGATACACTTTAAAGAGAGAGAGGGAAGAGAGAGATGGGGAATGTTTATGGAGGAATGTGACAGTGTGGGAGATGGGACAAAGTGATTGCGTCATACCAGGTGTTAAGGAGAGGTAAGAAGGGAGCCCAAAGAGAACACCAGCAACAAAAACAGACATCTGTTTCTCCCTGGCTTGTTCAAGTGATCCACACAGCTTTGGGAGACAAAGCAGCTGCAGCAGTGACAGAGACGATGGAGACAGACAGTCTGTAATGGAGGTAAGTCCCCTCCAGCTGCACTTGAAGGAAGGTTATGGCTGTTTGACTTGGTGTGACAGGGGGCAAATGATGGTGCAGACTATGTCATGTTCAAAGCCTTGCAACTTCAAACAGCAGTGAGTCTAGTGGTACACACTTAGATGTGAGTGTGTGAGTGTGAGATTTTTAACTGGAGCATCCTAAAGTTGTTTTAGCTGTTTGTACAAAGCAAGGAACACGTCCAAATTGGGTTTAATTTCGTGCCAAACTGAATTAAGTCTGCTATTTACATAGTTCAACATTCTGATTGAACCAAAGTTTCTCAGCATGGAAGCAATCCAAATCTCTTTTTTTTTCAGCTTTCAATATGAAAGCTGAATATCAAAGTAAAAACATCTCAGTGTTTGAGGACTTGCCAGCTCTGAATGAAATGTCTGCTTTCAACTTTTTTGTCTTTGTAGAAAACTGCCAGTCGTGTTCTTTACTTTCAGGACAGGTATTACTGGACAAATCACTGTTTTGAAATGTGTGAAATCATAGAGCGCAGTGTAAGGGGGGCTGTATTTAAATGTTACACCATACACAGCAATTTGGAGAAATAAAGGGCATTAGACACCGAGTCGGTTGTTAGAGGTGTTTTAAGCATGAATTAAGAGTGCCTATTTATATATCCCACCCTATGATTCTCTAGCATAATTGGCCATTTGTATTGAAATATTCTTATGATTTTGTTGTAATCGGTGGCAATGCAATGAAGGGATATGTGTGGGGGATAATCTGCCCATTGCACAACCTCCCAGTTTCAGACCTGCCACACCTGTTTACAGTAAAGCATGTGTTGAGATGTAGGTGGAATTGAAATTATTGTGCCAGTGACAAGAATAATAGGTACGTATAGGACACCTGTTCAGGCATGTTCAGCTTTACTGCTGTGCAAGAAAGACAACGCAAGAAAAGCAAGAAGAGAGAAAAGAGGGGGGAAAGTTGCCTTGTATTTTCATAACAAAGAATAATTGAGCTATTTGTTTGTGTCTGTGTGCATGTGATGTGCATAATTCCTTTTGTTTATCTAAATACCTTTACTTTACAGGTCATTTTATATCCTTTATACTTAATTTTGTCATGTGGATTAATGCAGCTTAGTTCCATATCTGTGGCATTTGACAAACCATTGGAGCTGTCATGACCTGCTAAAGAGGACGCTTCTTAAAATAACTGTCCCAGATACCCAAATACATCATCCTTTCATGAGTGAAAGCTCTGCGTCAGAGAAGTGCAGCATCGCAACATCTTCACAACTCACGATGATGTAGCAAAGTTTTCAACTTCTCAGTGACTACTCACGCAAAACTCATTAAAATATACTGTAGTTACACTCATGTCATAAGGACGAACTGAACAACTGTGCACAGCAGGAGAGTAGAAGCTTGTGACCTACAGTATGTTAATAATAATATCTCAAAGTCTCAAAGTGTTCAAAAAGTCATGCAAAATTTTCCATAAAATGAACAAAATAATATTATAAGCTCAGAGGACTTTTATTTTGGAGCTGAGTGTATGTATTGCAGCATATATTTCTAGCTGCTTTAAGAAAGATCCCTGAGAGTGAGCTCATTGTGTCTTCTCTTACTCCCACATTACACCAGCCATACACACACACAGCCACAGAAGATTAGGAGGATAGGAGGATAGTTATGTTTCAGAATAACCTTATCACTGAGCTTGCAGGGTCAATGGGCCCCATTGCTGAGAAAAGCCTCATTCTTTTCCACCGACCTGTGCATGTCTTTGCACAGTGATATTGTATCAAACAAGAACATTTAAGGCAGACGTGAAATGGTGGGATGACTATATATGTGTGATTATTTGAGAATTCCCAGTGTTAGGTGAGCTTATGCAACACTTATCATTCAGTGCTATTGAAAAATTAAAACATTCTCGTCTCATTTGTATTTGAATTTTTTTTTTTTTAACCTGAAACTACAACTGCACTGAAAACCAGCCTGAAAATGTAATAGCTAGTGATGGCAACATAAATTCTACACTTCTACACAATTTACACTTTTATGTCATTCATAGATGACACAGACTGTTCAAAACAAGTGACGGGTAATGGAAAATTAAATATTCACAGGTTTTGGATAGGCCTTAAGATATAATGTCTAAATAATATATAATGTAAAAGAAATCTAAAAATACTTAAATTTTTCACAATACATTTTCACTTGCCGTTTTTAGAGATAAAAGCTTTAGATTTAAATATTTTATTACCGTAGAGCAGGCCAGTGATGTGCCATGTCTTACTGAAGACAACACTTTAAAACCATTTTTCAGATTCCAGGCCACTGCATACGATTGAAGCATTTCAGAAAGGTCCAGACACATATTGTAACACAATAATCAATCTTGTCTGGGTGGGTGCAGTTCAATGAAGAAATATAAAAGGACACTTCAGGTATTCAATTTTAGGTCTCCTTGAATTCATGATCATTAATTCCTGTTCTCGTCACCAAACTAAAGGCTCCCATTTAGACTCCATTAAAAATACATTCTCCTCCGTATTCTAACCGGCAAGGTTATACAAATGCTTTTACTACAAGAGCAGTAGTTGGCCAGCCATACATACAAACCCAGTGAACAGTGCAAACAACCTTGTTATCTATTATTTGATTGTTTGGTTGACCTAATGTCTAATTGGAATGCACATAGTAGCATCTGAATGCAATCTCATTTCAGCAGGAGGTCCTTTACTAAAAGCTGGCATGGAGTCAAAGATGGGGCCACGTGGTTGCCAATAGATGACAGGTAGAGGGAGTTCATTTTAAGAAAATGTGTTTCTTACATGAATTAAGTGAACATGCTGCTCTTAAGCTTTTGTCTGCATCAACCCTCAAACTTTGAACAAAGGAGATATTGAGTGTTAGGTGAACAATGCATGAATTATTAGTGTATAATGCAATGTTAGCTCCACACACATACACCCTCTTTCCATGTCTGTCTGTCTGTTCTGCTTGTGCCTCTCTCTCGGTGCCTGGCACTCCATCTCCTCACTCTGGGGCAGTAATGAGTGTCTGGTATTCTGCTCTTCAGCATTGAAGCCTTATTCATGCTCAATCTCTTTTACAATGCAGTAAAGGATTACCCAATTAGCTGCTATTGGATGCCATTGTGCATGTGTATGCATGAGCATTGTGTGTATGTGCGTGCTTGGTCAGTAGATAGATGTGTTAGCTGTGAAAGTGAAAGATGGATTGCTGTCTATAGCCCATGCCTCATTCCCAGTTGATGTTATGTTTGAGGCCACATTACTCATCCCCACAAGTCACAGTGAGTAAGACATAAGACGTGTGTGTGTGTGTGTGTGTGTTTGTGTGCATGCGCGCTTTGAAAGGCCACATAGCATGAAAGGAAGAAATAAGCGTATTACTTCTCAATAACCCAACCTATCATTTTATGGAAATATATTCTCTTGTGTCATGTGTTCTTCTTCTCCTTGCTTTAATTTGTGACTCGCATGTCCATTGTGCCATGCCTGGAATAATAGGAAGTGTCTGCTTCGTGATATTTAAATCAACAGTTACTTCGTGTGACTCACAAACCGATTCTGGTTATCTAACATGTTACATCACACTGCCAGGAATATGTTCAGTGTTTTGCATTCAGGGGACCGAATAGTATAATAAGCATTCATTTAGATAGATATCCCTTTCAGAATTAAAGGTAAGACTATGACAATTTGCTCTTATTTTGGTTATGATTGCTTTTAATCCTGGCACTTGGACTATGCTGTGACATAGTAACTACAACATTGAGACACAGTGCTCTCTTATCAGCACAAGTCTGGCTTTATTTCACATTTTAAATTAAATAAAGACAGAGTTTACTGTATCTAAGAGACCAGATGAGCCCAATATTTTCTCAGTAGATGTTAACTCACATACTGATTGACATGTATGCTTTGGAAATGCTAATGCCAATTTGGCAGCTGTGGAAAAGTTTGCTCTTCAGTAATGCAATTCTTAAATCTTCAATGTCAGACTTGTCAGAATCAGTACTTGAATTCACCACCATGGAAGCTATCTACTTTCTTTAAGTTAGTTATGCAAGGTTATTATGCACTGACATTAGGCAATGACTGCAATGGCAATTAATGAGTGCAAATAATGTTATGAATAAAAATGCATATATTAAAAAAGATATTATTTGATTAATATATGAGATGAATGCTAGAGGGAGCCTTTTACACAGTTTTCTCCTGGGACATACTCTCTCTTTTATAGGGTCTTCTGTGGCTCTTTATAGTCTAAACTTTTACATTTTAGCAGAAATTCAGCAATGCAAACTGCAGCCATGGGCTTTTACTGGGCATAAATAATTTATAAGACGCAAACTGGAAACTTAACCCATACAAAGTTAGGGTATCTCACCTTTCAAATCACTACACTTTTTATATCACTAAAAACAGCTTCAGGGTTGGGATAAAACAAAGAAGGATTGTCCTTTAGCCTAATTTAAATATTTAAAAGTTATATAACAGGCCTTGCATTAGAGATTTCCCAAAACTTTACTATATATTATTCAACTTCATAGTATAATCCATGGTCTAGAACCGGTTGACTCTTTTAATAAAGAAATACTGTATATGAAATGGTGAATGTGCTTACGACTGAACACATAAACAAAGAACAATAAGCTGCCCGAGACTGACCTAAAAAGCAGACACAGTGATCTAGATAATAGATTACACATGCATCTGTTACAAATTAACATATAGACAGTGAGAATTAAAGTGATGCCATCTGGCACCATGGCAGTGTAGAGATACAGTGAGAGCAAAGTTTCATGGTCATTGTGAGACAGGTATAAATCCTGGACCTTTGTGCCACACTGCTGCCTTCCACTGGCTGTGCTAATGGATTGGCTATGCTCTAAAAGCACATGTTTATGTGTGTGTGTGCCTGTGTGTGTGTGTGTGTGTGTGTGTGTGTGTGTGCGCAGGGGGGCCTTGTTTTGTGTGGGGCAAGGCTTTGTGTCAGACGGGTCAGCTGGGATCCGAGAGCTAAGACGGCACCCCACCCATGCATACACACACAAAATACACACACACACACAAACACACACACAAAACTGAAGACTGCATACACTCTTTTATCCAGTCACAAAATAAGCATATGCCCAATCAGATTTAAGATTAGATGAATATATGCCTCCATACACACTCACACAGGCACATCCCTCCTCACCAAAGGTCTTAAATCATTCTGTCCACTCAAAAACTGCAAAGTCCAATCATTTGTAATGCTCATTAAAATTTGCAGTGATGAAGCACTGAAACAATTTCCAAATTACTTTTTAATATCTGCATCAAATAGAAGTGAATTGAACAATTCTCAGAAGCAAGTGAGTGGAAACATAAAAGTGAAATGGCAGGATCATTGTCCAGCCAAACTGGCTTGGGGGCCTGAATGGGACTAATTGAGGAACAATGGTAGTCAGCTGAAAGGATGAGCGAGCAGCGCTGTTGAAAAGAAAAAAATTATGGTAGAACTACACAGAAACAGAATATTATTTCTTAAGCGTGTAAAAGAACTATGAAAAGCTTTATGGTAAAAAGCTTCAGATAATTTGATGTAATATAAAGTAAACCTGGGTGCAGTTCTGTCTGCACAGTCGAAGGTCATGCAGCTTCCCGTGGGTTGTTATTGTTCCCATCTAAACAAGCTGATTTCTGTCCTATATTAATGAATTCGCTGTGTTTCATCAGTAGAAATGTGGTGAAACTGTCTGTTGACTTCACATTAGGTGGAAATATACATTTACTTGTGACAAAAATAGGGTGTAAGATTTACGCGTGTTTTGTCAGCAGCAAAGCTGAGGAGCCATATCTTTTCTGTAGTTGTTGTTTCTTCATTTGGTGAACAGTACCTTGTATATTTCCCTGTCGCGGTCTGCGATTGTATTTCATCCGCAAGATGTTTTGTCAGCAGCGTGCCCTCTGTGGGATGCTGAACTGCCTTCAAGAAACTTGTGTGTTATTAGTGTGGATGTGTGAAGGTGTGTAAAAGAGAGTGAGTTTGCGAGTGTGTGTCTGAATAGACACCATTAGGGCAGGATGGTGGTAAATCACTATAAAACTGAAGCTGTCCAACCCTGTCATGGTGAGGACTAGTCATTTATTTAACACTCAAATATGGTCCTGGGCTATTTAGGGAGAATACATCAACCAGCGCGTCCAAACAAAGAGTGGCACACTTCAACAGACAAAGAGTGAAAAGAGAGAGGGCAAGTGATGCTTTTTTTTTTTTCTTGAAATGAAGTGTTGTTTGTTGAGGGTGGGTGCAGGGCACTGAGGGGGATAAATGGATTGAGGGAGGAACTAATGGCAGAAGGGAGGGAGAGAAGTATGAATGGTTATTACACAGTTAGTTGATGCACAAACAGGGGGTGTCTGTCGGTGATAGTGGGGAGAGACAGGGGTAGACGGGTGGGGTGTAAAGATCCTTTGTGAAGGCTGGGAGTTAATCACTTGAGCGGCACACGCCAGGTCTGTAGAAGCACATGTTGTACACTGGCTCCCCCGGGGGGGAGCGGGAGGTCCTAAAACACACAAACGCATGAATGCACACACACACATGCACACACAGCTGAATTTACATGTCAGTTATAATGCAAAGCTGGATATGGGCCGACTTGAAATGTAGGAAGACCCACCCCCTCTCCAGATCAGTTAGAGGATCCTGCTGGCCGTAGTGATAGTGTGAGATTTGTATTTGCTGCTGGTTCATTCAAGAGTATATACAGATAGACGTGCACAAATGTCTGCTGGGTTGGTTTCTCCGGGACTGGATAGATGACTCTGCAGAGGCCTCACCAGAGATGGATGTTAGTTTGACCTGGCAGTAAGTAAAATCTACCGTTTCATTACTTCAGTCCCATGTCAGTGGAGGATGTTAATATGTAAGAGTGATAGTGGAGGCTGGAGTTTAGATTTAGTGGCAGACATTCAGGCATGGTAGAACAGTGGCAGTCGTATCAGAGATAGTTTTCATCAGTGCCACAGGGGATGATTCGCTTTATACTTGTGCAGGTACAATTGTAACATCATATACCATTACTCAACATATTCACTAGATATTTACTTTGCAGAATAGATTTGGAATTCTATCCCAGATGAAACAGAAGATCAAACTGAATCTGTACTGGAACACCTCCAGCTGGGATTCTTTATGATTAGAAGGCTTCGTGCAATTTACGATTATCCTTCCTTTTCTGTATTCATCTTAAATACACCATAACTGCCAGCTTTTTATTCTGCAAAAAACACCTTTTAAACTTTCCCTCTGTCATTTGTGTGCATACTACTTTATCTCACTTGCTGTCTGTCTCTAATGTTTCCTTTATTCTCCTCATCATAAACCACCAATTCTTCTCATCTCACTTATCATTGTTTTCTGAGCAATGGAAGGAGACAGTGCTCTTTTCTTAAGCCAGCATTTTACTCTTAAAATGTGTTTCACATTTTGTGTAATTTCACCATTCAATAATTATCCTAGTCCCAAGCCAAATGCAATAAATTCAACATGACTTACAGCAGGCCATTAGACCCATGTTTTGTGGCCATTACAAAATGCTCAGAGACTAAGGACCAGGTGGTTAGGGGAGCCCACATGTCAGATTAGGCCAGTATGGAGTCTTCTGACACTAGGTCACTACTGAAGAGAGTTTTCCCCTGTGGTTTCAAGATAATGACTAACCACATCTGGTTTCTGGTTGCCTGTAAATGGGAGTTGGGGACATTGAATAGAGAGCATGGCCCCATGTAGATTAATGGAGAATGTCAACAACATTAATCCATCCGTGTTTTGTTAGTGCCATTTAATCTTTATTTTATTATAGTCAATCACGCTGCTAAAACTCAGTGTGTTCTTTCTACACAGTGTTCAAATTTATCAGCTAATGCAAAATGGTTGAATAGTGTTATTCAGACAGCAGCACCATGCAAGTGTTGAGCAGGCTGTAAGCAGCATAATTGCCAGTTTGTTTAGAGGATGGGCACCCAAAGAGTTATTTATCAAATTCAACAGTTGAGCCATAAATATAGACACACAAAGCCAGGCAGAGTGCCAAAGTGGAGTGTTTTCGTGGTGTTTGCTTTCCAAATACACACCTGCTTTTACACAGAATGCCTTGACGGTAAAGTAAACAATAAAATTAAACAACACAAAAAAATTATAGGCAACAGTGGAAACCGGGACATGGCTTTGTCCTTTTAGGAAATAAAAAACGGTTTAAGGATCAACAGCTACAAGAGGGGTGACAAAGTAAAAACCATAATAAATGTGTATAGCAACATAATACTGATGTTTCCACACAGGTGCAATGCACAGAACGATTGAGCAATTAAGTCCACATCAAACAATATGGCCTCCACAGTCACCAGACCTCAGCCCAACTGAACACTGATAGGACAGTTTAGACCAACATAGTCAGTGCTCTTCAAAACCATCATCAAAACCAAATGAGGGAAGCAATGTCAAAATGAACTGAAGCTGTTCTCTTGCCACATGGTGGCCCAACATTTTACTAAGTCTATTATCCATTTCTTATTGCAGGTGAAGACTCTGACTGTACTTCCCTGTGGTTATGAGTCTTGTCTTCTCCTCAATTCTGTGTAACTTTACCATCTGGACTTTAGCCCCACACTCTGCTCACCTATGCCTGCAGCACCATGGGTAGTGTCAGTAGCGTCATCAATGGGAACAGCCTCAACAGCAAACACTGCAAGGCATCTGAGTACAGGCTGAAAAAAGGAACCAACCATAACAGAAAGAGTGGAGGATGCAGCCTTGATGGGTTATTAAAGTGTGGTTTCACTCAGGGGTCCTCATCCACCACCCACCCCTCTAAACATCTCACACAGTCAGGACGAAGTGAAGACTTTTTTTACATCAAGGTGGGACCATATGTACTATATGTATGTAAATTCACTGATTACAACAAACATTACACTGGTTTAGAATAAAACATTCATTCTGTTTCATCCAAGGTGAGTCACAAACCGAGGCAAGCTTACAACAGGAGAGGATCAACTGAGGACAGAGGGAACAGAGATGGGAACTCAGATGGGCGACTGCAACCAAAACTGCTGATCATGTCAGGGAATGTGACAGAGAGGGTGGGAAAATATCTACTTTACTTTCTCATGTTTTACTGAAAAGATCTAAAGAATTGTTTAACTTTGGGGGGAAATATCAGCACTTGGCTAAGGTTAGCACAAAGAGTTAAAACAGGAGCACAGGTGAAAACCAAACATTTAATTCAACAGCATCCATGAAGCTCACTAATCAACGTAATGTTTATTTTGTTTTTACAATGTTTTTTTTTTTTTTGAAGTATAAAAACAACAGAATTTTTATTTTACCCATCTTATGTCCCTGATTTGTGGCCAGGAGCAATTCAAATCTAATCCAAATGAATTTTACAGTTCAAAATATAAGCCTTTATAATCTGTACAACAACAACACCCCCTATTCTTAGACCCTCTGATCAGATAAGCTCCCCTCAAAAAATTCATTATCAAGAAGCAAAACTGTAGACTCCACAAAGGTGCTGCTGGCAGCAAAGAAACTAGAAATTAAAATCACTGTAAAGTGGTCAATTTGCATGGGTTTTTTAATTTAACTTTTTGTTTAGCTACACAGTAAAGAAAGAGGACAGACCGTGTTCATTATGGATGTTCATTGTTCATTTTGGAAAGAGCCAGACTGACTTTTAAGCCCTATTTCTGCTTTTTGTGCTGAACTAATTTTCTCCTGGAAAAAACTTGTTGTTTATTGTGCAGACATGACAGTGTAATAAGTTTTGTTGTCTAATGGATTTTATGTCCATTTACATAGCCACATAAAATATGGTGCTACGGCTCTTTACTTGACTGGTGCCATTTTTTACTCAAATAATTATTAAGAGGTCGTCCTGAAAAATGAATTGGAACCAAACTTGAAAGAATCAAAAGAAAACACAGCAAAGATTACGGTAAACAATGCATAGCAGGTAGTTTATTAGCTATTATTTCTCTCAACCCGGTGTTGTACCTTTCCATCTTATTAATATGCTCCTCTCAGATTAATGACCTGAAAATACTTTGATCTTCTCCGAGTCATTTTGTGCCAAGAAGACATGGGCAAACTGAGTCTCCTTCAATAGGTCTTTATTCACCAGAGGAAACGAAAGGGAAAGGACAGGAAGAGGAACCTGCTTAAAAGGAGGCCCAGCAAAGAATACTGAAAAAGGAGAGAGATCGAAGGCAAAAGAGAGTTTGAGGGATAGTAAGAGAAAAAAAAAAATGAAGAAAGGCATCCCAGTCGTGAAGTCAGTAAGAAGGAATGCTGAGCTCACAAGCTTTACCTCTTACACTTCAGCAGTAGTTCATTTTATTAAAATCACAGAGAAATGCTATTCATCTTCCCTCAGACAGTACATGGGGGATAGATGGAGGATGCAGAGGGGAGGAGAGGAGGACAGAACAGAGGTGCAGTGTGGTACTGCTTGTGATGCTCTTGGACAGCACAGATGGGCCATGTGGAGTAAAAGTTCACCTTTGAAATAAGTTTCTTTTTTTATGACAGTCTAGTGAATTTTACTTGCAACTTCTGCTGTGTGGCTTCTAATACTACCAGCTTGTGGTTAAGCAGTTCTGTATGCGTCAGTTGTTTTAATATGTGAAGACAAAAAAAAAAAACAAAAGTCCCTTTTATTGGTGTAGATTCCACCACGTTATTATTTATCTGTGTGAAAGCCAGTCATTGTGATTTTTAAAGTTTTACTATTTTTCTACTCTTCATAACAGTACAAGAGGACTTGCTATTTGTCAGTTTAGAGGAGCAACTGAATGTAAAAACAAAAATAGCAAAGAGAATCTCTGACTGTGTGTCATTTCACTTTGTAGACCTCTGCTGAGAAGTCATTGGTCCGTTCCACTGCCTTCAAACCCCTGATTCCCAGGAGAATGTCCTCCACTGAGACAGGCCACAACAGCCTAGACCACATTCTTTGTCCTCAGGAGAAAGCAAAGACCCCAGAAATTAGAAACAAGCAAGACACCTTCTCAGGTCTTTATCTATATTGTACTGACAAACGTTTGTCTCATAATGAAATCATTGAGGTGAAATGACAAACTGTAAAGAGCAGTGTCATCTCTATTTATTTCAGGGACTCTCTCCGACTCAGGACGTAATTCTATGTCTAGCCTGCCCACCCACAGCACCAGCGGCAGCCTAAGCGCTTCCACAGGCCCTGTCAGTCACAGTGATGGCAGCTCAGCTCCTGCAAATAGCCTCACCAAGGGAGTACTGCCCAATTTGCCTCCATGGGTCAATGAGAACAGTGCAAAACTTGACAATAGCTACAGGCCTGGTTTAAACAGTAGTGGGTTGACATCTACAACTAATGAGGATGCTGGCTCCCCACTTTCTGCAGATGAGCCAAGCCCTGTGTCCGAAACTGCAGGTGGGATTCGGTCCCCCATTCCAACAGATGAGTCATTGATTGAATGCTTGGAACAAAGGCTGATGGAGAGAGAGACTGAACTGCAGGAGCTACAGGTACCAAGCTGTTAAGTAACAAAAAAAAAAAAAAACAGCATGTGCTCTTAATCAAGATCTCCCATCAGTAGTTAGATTGTACAACTGTCTGATTTTTTTTTTCATCTTTAGGTGAGCTTTGAGGAGAAGGAAGCAGACACTTACCAGCTGTTTGAGGAGAGACAAAGGTACTGCACTGAAGAAATGGAAGGGCTAAAGCAACGATGCTCCACAAAGCTAAGACAAGTGTCCCAAATGGTTACAAAAACCCAGCAAGCACTCCAGCTGCAAGTCAGCCAGCTCCAGGTCAGTCCACCTCATCTTCTCTTAAAGATCAAATCAGTTTATCTCTACAGTAAATCAAAGACACAATTAGCAGGTGCGATGAGAAGTGTACTCTTGTATAGGCAGATAAGGAGAGGCTTCAAGAAGATGTCTCCAAGCTAACTCAAGAAAAGGATCTTGTTGAACTAAGACTTAGGTCTTATGAGACGGAGAGCACACTGCTCGCTCCGACACTCGAGGAAACTCAGTGGGAGGTGAGTCATGAGCCATGTATGTTATGTTAGTTGGGTTTAAAACCTGGCAACCACTGCCAGGTTTGGAAACATAATGTTTCTCCATTTGTAAAAAGGAAAAATCTATGAAATATGAAATCATAAAATGCATCATTTAAAAAAAACCTGATACATTTTTCTCAGTAGTATAATATGATGCACTTTTAAATCAAAAGAATATATTTTTAAAACTGAAAATCTCATACTTTGCTATTCCCAAAATCAAAGGGCTATACAGTAACAGTAGTACTGTTAATGCTATCCTGCTTCCATTGCAAGTTTTCAAATGTATTTGACAGTAGTGCTTTTCACATACATTTCCATGTCACATGAGACTATCCTGGTGATGGATCATCTTTTAATAATGTCCATTATTAATATTAAGTATTGGAGAGTTTGTGTTAAATTCACAGATTGTTATAAACTAACTAGCCTCAGTTTTACAACCATGTTGTAATTGTTGTCATTATGGTGCAAAGACTCAAAGTATGTAATAATATATGAGGTTAGGACAAGACAAATACTGTATTTTTAATATCTATTGAGTATATGTAACATCATAAATGTATCTCAAGGTTTGATTTTCCTTTAAGTGCCCAATCTTATTACCACCGACTATTACCGACAATGTCCCACAGTTTCATCTCCATAGCTGTGTGTCCAAATATAGGTGTGCCAGAAGACAGGAGAGATCTCATTGTTGAAGCAGCAACTGAGAGACTGCCAAGCGGACGTCGGCCACAAGCTAAATGAAATAGTCAGCCTCAGGGCATCACTGAAGGAAAACACAGTAAAGATGGAGATGCTTGAGAATCAGAATAAAGAGCATGAGGACAAACTGCACTCTAGCACCATCCAGATTGAGGTTAGTCTGTTTATGACTCATTGGTAATTCGTGGCACAATGGAGTTCAAAAAGGGACATGTGAACAAAATGCCCACACAGTGCTTATGAGATGAAAGCACTTCTAGTTAGCAAGGATATCTGCTATTATTTGCTACACTCAATTGTGACCTTCAGACAGCTTTCAATGTGTCTGTTTTAGCAGACTTTTTTAATCACAGTCTCAACAAATGAGCTAATTTAACACTTCACATGATTAGCCCTGTGTTATCAGCAAAAAAAATCTTCCTAATTGCTGCCTATATCCATTTTTTATTCAGGTGTGCCAAAATGAACTCCATCGCAAGAAAAATGAGGCTGATTTTCTGAGGGAGAAAGTGGGTAAACTGGAGAAAGACATTCAGGCAATGAAAAGGGATCTGTTCATGGCCAAAGAGCAGAGGCTGCAACACACTTTGCATCTTGAGGCCCATGCCCAGACTGAGGAGCTTGAAAGACTAATCCAAAGCTCAGATTCTGCTGCCCAGGGCCAGGGGGAGGAGAACAAGGAACACATCTCGACAGAGTCACTCCAGAGAGAAGTGGAGAGACTGAAGCAAAAGCTCAGAGAGGAGAAGGATGCAAAAGAAAGACTGGCAAACAGCTTTGAGCAGGAGAGGCAGACATGGAACAAGGAGAAAGAAAAGGTCATCAAGTACCAGAAGCAGCTCCAGATCAGCTACCTGCAGATGCACAAGAAGAACCGGGACCTGGAGAGGATCCTAAAGGAGGTTACTGCTGAACTGGAGAGCCGGACAGAGCTAGGCATGGACAGCACCTACAGCTCAGGGTTACAAACATATGAAGACGTTATTGCCACCGAGATTTAATGGGAGACCATACTCCTATGTTTTTGGTCAAACATAACTTACTTGACTGCTTGAGAGCTTTTTTCATCACAGATGTTTGTGTCTCAGCATAACAACTGGAACTCCTTCACTGCTAGTTAGAGTTTCACCAGAGTTGTTTAATAGCTATGTGCATAATCTAGTGTATTTTGTGCCAAGGACACAACACTATACAATTAAAAACACTATTTTGTTATGAAACAGCTACTACTTGTTTAAAATTAAATATATAGTATTTAATGTTAAATTTCGCTTTTTCTTTCTTTTTTGTCCTGCTGTCTAACAGGATTTTATATTGTTCAAAACCTGCAAAATTTCGTAGCCTAAGCACCATTTATCAGGGGGAGCTGACTGCTCTGCTTCATGATTAATGATAACAGATGATGAGCATGATTGTGGATTAACATCTGTCCCTTCCCGCATGGAAAATAATAATAGTCTATCTTTTTTGAGTCTAGGTTTCTAAACCTTGTGTATTCACGTGACTGTATGCTGCCACATTGTTCATTCACAAAAAGATGATGCATGGAAAATAGTGTAAAACCGTCTTATCACAACAATATAGATTTTGGTTCTAACATTTATTGCCACACCATTGTAATAATCTTTCCACTACATGTTAAACTCGTTTTAAGTTGCAGTACATATTTAACATTTAAATTAATATGTAATCAGATCACAGTGCGGTCAATACAGTATAGTTTTTAGTTGTAGTCATTCTACAGTTAACTGTCAACAAAAAAGCAAAACTTTTAATGATTAGTAGACTCATCTTGCAAGGCTTTGTCATTACTCCACTGAACTTCAGACTGAAGAATAAAACTTTGCTTGAGAGAGAGTTTTAATCTCATTGTTCAAATTAGTTCTACAAACATAAGCAGGGATTAAAACTGTGGATCAGTGGACTGGGTACGCTTTGTTTAGGAAAGCCTCATGTCTAAAGCATGGGTGAAAATGGAGCATTTATTAGACTATTAATATGTCATGTTAATTCCTGATACAGAAATACACAAAATACAATACAGTACTAGAGAACACCTCTGACAAATAACAAGGGCAAATTTAAGGATTTACTTTGTGTTTTGTTTGTTTAGAGGGGGAGAGGCTAAACGGAGGTTGATACTATACAGTGAAAGCAAATATTTTAAGAGAAAGACAAACAAAAGGAGTTTGGTGTCCTGGTAATTTCTACATTTCCCCTGATTGTTCATCCAACTCATTTGCCTCTATCGTTTTTGGAGCTTTTCCACTTACCACAAGGGCAAAGTCATTTATGAAGCCAAACTTGAACTGCTCCACCCACTCAATACTCAGGGGCTCACACAGATGAGCAGGCAAACATACAGTGTATGCACACACCGCGCTGGTCAGGACTGTGTGGCAGTGTCTGTAAAACGGATCCTTGAGACTGCTCATTTACCCCACCATCACATAATATTACACAGCAGGTCAGGGGAGAACTTGAGGCAGATATGCTCCAACATGGAACTCCAACATGAGGTCCTGTAACCAGTTGCAATCAAACTCAAATAACGTATCAGTGTTTTATAGCTCTAACTGGGACCCTCATCACAGAAATGTGGTCAAATAGGGAAGTTGCAAAAATATGTTTCACAGTGCAGCTAGTGTGATCACATTCTTCTTAGAACTGAATACACCACATCAAATGTAGAGCAACCTGCTCGACCACTAGGAGAAAACAATTTGGTATTATTCTGCATTATGTTTAATGATTATTGAAATGTTGAAAGGTTTTTATAAAACAAACCACGCCACATTGTAGAGGTTTTAGATTTATTTTTTTAAAAACTTTGTCGAAAAACACGTTACTATTTATTGCACAACTTTACAAGCAAAACCTGGATTAAACTCAAAAATAAATGATTGCTGTTGACATATACTCAAAGCTGTCTCCTGCTGCACTCTTTGTCAGTCCTTCATTATAATTCTCCATTCCTCTTCAACTTAAATAATGAGAAGATTGTTTTCCTCTCCATCTAATCACCTAATTTCAGCCTTTTGATGGCATTTCCTTCCTCGGCAGCTCTTTCTAGCTCAGCTTCTGTCATAACTTAGCTGATTGGACCAAATCAAAACTGAAATCAAATTAAGGCCCATTGTCAGCGTCGCTCTGTCACTAACATGAATGGAGGACCACACAGACCAGATAACAAGTCGCTGGTTTGACATCAGAAAAAATACCAGAGCTGGTCATTGGGTGGGGTGTGGGAGTGGGTTCTTTAACCATATACAGTGTAAGACATCAGTTAGATCCAAAAGTACATCCTAGAAATACATCCTTGGGTCAATGTTGTCTTGGGTTTTATAGAAAGCATACTCCTCACACAAACACACACACACACACACACACACACACACACACACACACACACACACACACACACACACACACACACACACACACACACACACACACACACACACACACGATGATGTATGAACTGAGCTGAACATTAAGCATTATGGTCCAACAGATGTCTCTGTGTGATTGGACAGCAGTTAGGCAGCAGTCAGAAGACACTGGGTGATGATTTAGCTCTGCCCTGTAGTGACATGGTAATAATGCACTCATATCCTGCTGTGATTCTCCTGATCGGCTGGCAGTCAAACACAAAGGGGCCTGAATTCATTAGAAATGGGGAGGCGCATTAGCAAAGCTCCTGTTCAACATACAAAGAAGAGCTTTCTGGTTACATATTTATAGTAAAAATGAATAAATTCAGTTTAAAGTATGGTAGAAATAAAGAATTGCTCTCATGTAAAATGGGAGATTGTGCTTCATTATATCCAGCTGTCAATTAAAGTAAATATTCCATATCATTAAATAACAGATTTAACAGAGTCAATAACACTGTATCAGTTTCTACCTTGCCTTCATTATTCATTACACTCTCACATACTCAAATGTGCAATTTCCTAGGCACACCCCTAAGCAATTAGCCACTCAAATATAGGCACACAAATATCAGGGGGCTACTTATTCAGGCATGTATTTCATATTTTTACTGGTTTATTCTGAGATTTGCATGCAGCAAACACAACCTCAGCAAATCCCCAAGCTGCTCCGCAGTCAGCAAAGTAATTGGGGAGGGAGTCCCAAAGGGTCCTTGCACACTGCTGAACCCTTTGCTACTGACAAGTTGAAATGGCAAAGAAGGTAGATAGAAGTTAGTGCTTGTGTGCTTGTGTGCATGTGTGTGCTTGTGTGCGTGTGTGTGTGTGTGTAGGGGCTGGCTTGACTGCATTGTGTGAATAGGCCTGCAGTCTTTAGAGGCTCATTGGTTGGCTGGGAAACCATCTGGTTCCCCAACCCCCCAGGTGCATCGCCCATGGGTCCCCATTTCTATGAGTATGTCAAATTCTGCTCACGGTGGGTGGGACTGTACCAATGCCAATTTAGGCCCCCACTGCTCAAAATTAGTTAATTAACTCTATCTCTCAGCCTTCCTTTGTAAGTAATTCTACTATTCAACACAATCCAACTCCGTTATTCTAAAGCTTTGCCAGCTATCAGCAAGTGGAATTACCAGGAACAGCTGAATGTAGGATATAGCTCGATAAGTGAGTCCATAACATAAAATAAGCACAAAAAATGTTTGAAAAAATACTCCGTAGCTTTTAACTGTATGCTTGTCTGCAATTTCACTTTCTTTAATAAGGTTAAGAAGACAAATTTGAAAAGATTCTTTAATTAAGATTAAATGTATTTTGTAAAGACAAACTTCAGTTGATTTTACAAATCAATGTTGCTCAAATATTCTTGAATTACTGTTAAACATTTTTGTCTTGAGGAAGATGTTAGTGTATGTGTCCTGAGCATATAATGAGACCTACTGATGTTTACAACAATCAAATAATGTCATACTGCAGTTTATAAACAAAGTACATCATATAATTCATAATAATCAAGTGTGTCAAGTTTGTACACAGACTCTGTGCACTGAAACAAAATGACCATATCCTGCAGTTATAATAAAACGAAGGTGGGTTGTACTATTTCCACTCAGCTGAAAGAAAAAATGAAGAGAAATTGTTGCTTTCCCTGTTCATTAAACGGATTCAAATTTCATAGTTTGTTTTTTAGTTCTCACTTACCAAAATAGTGTTTGCTTGAAGGTGTCCCTCTGTATTTTCAAATTCTGAAAGACAATTAGCTGGTTTCAATTTCAGCGATTTAGTATTTAATCCAATTGTGCAAACTGATATAGTTTACCTTTTTCTGTGACCGGGTCAAACTGTGAAGCATTTTGTGAGGTATTCTTTTCTATCTTTAGATGCTTAACTGCAAAAGAAAAAAACAAAAAGAAATAACACATAAAAAAAAGACAAATTTGTGATGTTTTTCTGTGAGTTATTTGGTCTGTTCTAGAAAACAAATGTATTTATTATTAAATGTGTTGATCAAGCGTTCTCTTATTGGATTGTCATACTAATATTCAGTGCAGATATACCTATAAAGAAACGTAAAATATGAAGATCAGTCAACTATTATTGTTTGTATAATATAAAAGTTTTAAATATTGTAAAAATATGTTTTAATAAGAGAAACATGTTTTATCAGCCTAGCTGAAAAAAAAAAAAAAAACACTACTGATCCCAAAGTATATATATATATTTTTTGTCTTTTCGGCTTATCCCGTGAGTTCAGGGTCGCCACAGCAGATCATTGTCTGCATGTTGATTTGGCACAGTTTTTACGCTGGATGCCCTTCCTGACGCAACCCCTCCCCAATTTCTACCGGGCTTGGACCAGCACTGCACATCTGGGAAGGGAAATGGGCTGTTAGGGGGTCAGTGTCTTGCCCAGAGACACTTCAACATAGGGATTGAACCACTCACCCTGTGGTCCGTGGATGACTGCCTTTACCAACTGAGCTAAAGCCGCCCCTTACTGATCCCATGAACTCTACACTCTGCATCCTCTTCTCTCACAATGACTCAAACCTACAGCAAACCTTACCACTGTCTTACAGTCTCATACATGTCCTGGACCATCAATATAGACCCTGACTATACTGTATGCTTCTGTTCTGAAATATCTGAAAGGCATGGCAGAGATATATTGAAGAAAATGACTTATCATATCTGTGCTTTACTTTTATAATGTAATTTGTAGCATAACATTTTAAAAGGTAGTTTAGATGTTGTCCATTTAAAAGGAGAGTTTTGAATAATCTAATTTGATCTAGCTGTTAAGATTTGCCTAAGATGACATTCACACTTCAGATCAACTATTTACTTGATAACTACACAGTCTGAATACTACTTACACAAACTAGTTAGTATATCTAACTTGTCCTTATTAATTCACTTTTAAAAGTTCAAAACACAATCTTTGGTTTTATAGAGGACGTCAAGTCAGACAGTGTAAGCAATTATTCTGCCTGTTTTCCGAAAGCATTTATTTGACACTAGCATACTGTTGCTGCCTCCATACCACTGTAGCTGTCCACTGTCACAGCAGAAATCTTCGTTGGTTCACCAAAACGAATGATAAACTCTTGGGGAAACATCCCGGTGGACATCCAGAACGTGTTTGTGTTTCTAAATGAAAAGAACAACCATCAACCATTAACACTGATCTAACGGCTTAGGAACTTAACAAGGTAAACACTTGACAAAAACTCAAAATCACTGACGTGTTTTCTTAGGAAGCAAAACTCACCCGTCAATGATGTTTTCCGGTGGGTGATTCTCATCGCTGGATGTAGCAACGACCACTTTTGCACCTAATGAACTTAGAGGAGTGTCAATCATCTTCAGCCAGTCGAACAACAAGGATTAGGATCTTTGTTGCCCTCTGATGGAGGAATAAACACAGGTTTCGATTGCACAACAATCCTTTTAATGTGCACGTCTTAGAGAAGTGAACAACTAGCCGTCGTTGCCAAGCCAACCAATGCGTCGCACGCTTTATACGTCAAGTTTGCTTTATTGCGTCACCTTTGCCGTCGCACGTTGATTGTTAGCTGTTTATCAAGTAGCGGTGAAATCTACCAACTTCACATGGCGAATGGATGCAAAGAAGTGCTGTTTAATCGTGGAGCTGGACAGGTAAGTCGTGAAGTACTTGTGATCATAAAATGGCAACACAAGTGAATATTTCTAGATCGCATTGATTTGGATTTGGAAGGTATGCTAGGCAGTTAAGCTACAGCACTGAGTTTGGCTAAGTTGGGCTAAGTTGGGCAACAAAGAGGAAAGGAAAATTGAAAATGAAAACTTAAGTCCACAGTATACTTCCTGTATTTCATTAGTTTTGATGTGGCCTTATTGTAATACAGTGTGTGTACATACATCACGAGGATTACCTTTAGCTGAAAGATGTTGCACTTTGACTACTGTAGCATCCTTTCCACAGTCCAAGGGAATGCAAAAGTAAACATGTCAAGCCACCTGCAAAAATGTGCTTTACTGTCAAATTATCCACGAAGATAAAATACATCAGATTAACTACAAATGTCATTAAGCCATCTGAATTTAAACAGTTTTCTTCAGTTTTGACTGGAAAGGCCCTATATAAAAAGTTATTTTATCTGCAGAGGCTCAAAATGTTATCTTCACTTTTTCAGAGTGACGATTCGGATATATGGGATGACACCGCATTGATAAAGGCATATGACAAGGCAGTTGCATCATTTAAGGTAAAAAAAAAAAAAAAGTGAACTATGTTTATATTTTATTTGCCACTTTAAATACTTATGGAAAAAATTCACACCCCATCACTTTTTGCACATTTTGCTGCATTGTACATTTAACCTGAAATTAAACTTTAACTTTTTTTGCGACTTTTTAAAGATTTTAAACGGAAAGCTGATTGAAAATTGTTTAGAAATGTGCAGGCCTTTGTATTTGAACTAGACGTGAAGGGCTTGGGTCAGGAAGGCACTCAAGAATCACTCAAAAATGATAACTCTTATAAAGCTTCCAAAGCCTTCTGCAAAGAAGGGAGAATCTACATTGATCAGCAACAATATTAACACTGGTGGTCCTAATAATGTGGAAGAATGGAGGAAAATGGTCAGTATGGCCACTCTAAGCAGTATACATAGCCATATACACAACAAAAAGCAATACACTGTGTGCAGAGGCAATAGAAGTACACAGACTCAATACTCAAGTAAAAGTGCACGTATTGGGCTGAGAAACTCACCACTAGTACGTTAAATCTCTTACCCAAGGAAAAGTACTGAGCAGATTGGAACATAACTATGTATTTTAAACAATTCTGATTATGGTAATTATGGAAATATTTTCCCTGTGTCACTATGATTTAGTGGTGATTTATAAAACAATTAAAATATACTTTTTAAAATAAGATTTACAACACAATAAAATGTGTAAAAAGTGTGTATTTTCTAAGATGATTGTATGTCTCTACTCTTTTGCTTTTTGTTTGTTTTTGCCAGACTGCCCTTAAGGGTGAAGAAGAACCACAAGTTTCCAAAAATGACCAATATGGGAAAAAAAGGAAGAACAGCAAAAAGAATCAAAGCAGTAAAAGAACCAATGCACCAACAGATAAAGAGGTGTGTACCTGGAACTAAAAAAGAGGAGGTGGGGTTAGAGTACAGACATTTGTTTGACAAATTATAGAGATATCTATCATTGAAATAAACATTACTTGTATCAAATGCATCTTAATATATGCAGAATGGTTAAGTTTCTATTTAACAATACATTTCTATATTTAAAGTAGTGCTTAATCAATTTGTTTGTTATGTTGTTTTGATTAATTTGGCTTTAAACCAGGAGACAACTAATTAATGCTTTTTTTTTCCCAGTGGCAGGTTGGGGACTTGTGCAGTGCATACTGGTCAGAAGATGGCCAACTCTATGCAGCCACCATCTCCTCTATAGATGAAAAGAAGGGTACGTGTATTGTTCTTTATGCAGGATATGGCAATGAGGAGGAACAGAAACTTGAAGACCTGCTTTCAGAGATTTCTGAAGCGGATGAGGAAAGAAATTTCAAGGTAAAGAAGATAAATGAATTATTTATGGTATTATATTTATGTAATATTACATTCTTACCTGTGTTTAACGGGATAATTTTTACACACATAATATCCTGATTCTGTTTTGTTTGTTGGTTTGTGCAATTTGTTTTCTTGCCCAATTTGTTTTCTTGCGCCAATTGCAGAAGATACAATATACAATATTCAGACGGCAACTATTGCAAGCATGTCAGAAATGTCTTACTGTGAAAGTCAAATGAAATGCCTTCTTTCTGGACTGAACATTTTACATTTCACAATTGATAAACCAACTCCACATTTTGGTGAGCCTTTTATACCAGGAGTTAGTCATTTTTCCTTTATAACTGAATCTCTGTAATATGTCTAGAGCCTCTACTCGGCAAAGTCAGGCAGCATCAGTCCTTGATAGAGTTCACATGTGAAGTTATGTGAGTCACTCAGCGACTGTGCTAACCACTGATGAGAAATTAACAAGATATATAACAGCCAGGTTGCCTTTGCCATACTGTGCTTTTTTTTAAACAAAACTTACCGTTTATTTCCATTAGGCCACTTATTTAAGTTACTGAATAATGAGATCAGTTGAGACAAAGTGAGAATATGAATAACAATAATTGATTTTTATGACATAGTTCTTGAAATGCTGTCAAAACAACAAAACTACCTTTTCACAATATAATCAATACTAGAATTAATTCATAAGCAGTACACTACTTGGATTATGGATTGCAAAATTATTTAGCTTTGGAGAATTGAATAATTTCTTTCCTTTTAGTTTTTTGCATCTGTCTATTTTGAGAGCAATGAAAAAAAGGTGTATTGATTTCAGAAACTGTATTTTGGAGTTTAGAGAGGAGAAGATAAGTAAAGGCTAAAGCATTGTGTACCTGCTATTAAGGTAAATGAGGCAGGATCATCAACAGAAGAGAGTGAGATGTCACACACACCAAACCAACACAAACACGAGCCACACAGCAAAGCCCAAAAGTCCAAGGGCCACAGAAAACCTCCCCCTGTGTGGGCTCCTGGCTTCCCGGGGTTTCCTCCAGGCCCACCTCCTATGCATGGTTTCAGACAGGTAAGAAAAAAAGAGTGCAGCTCTCGTCTTTAAACAACATAACTGGTAATAGACTGTTTTCATCAATTACTACTTGGGATTAAACTGTTGTGGTTAAACCAATACAGACTTTTTAAACTCTGTGAGAAAGTTGGCTCTGCAGCTAAGGTAATAGTAAAGCGTAAACACTTAAAACTAAATATAAACCGATATTTAAACAGATTGGTGTACATTTAACAGACTTCTTAAAATTGTTCTACCCTCTGTATTAATGTAGCTCTGTAGAAAACCATAAAAAGAGAAATAGAAAAAATGGGTTTGACAAACACAATTTCTTAAGCCTTCCCAGCAGGTTGCACATGTTACGCAAAAATTATACAGTTACAAGAACAAATTTATATATTTTTTCATTGTGTTTTTTTTTTCTCTTCCTTTCTCTAGCAGGGCGGGAGCAGACGTTCTGGTGGTCATGAACCTGTACCTCCTCCCTGGCCTCCTATGATGCCTTTTTGTCCACCAGTGAGTTTGAATATATATTAAACATGGCTGTCAATGGTATTGCAACATTAACAGGGTCATTCAAATCCCTTTTAATGCTACTATTTTTTAACACTAATAATTCAGGTTGTGTTATCACCCATTGCATCTCTGGTACAAGGCTTTTGCGTTACAAAAATGTTAATCATTTGCCTTAATCATCACACTAAACAGTTCAACTGGAAAATCTACACATTCATTCATTTAGCTGGTAAATTAAGAAATAAATTGTCAATCTAGTATGTAAGGATAGTTTGCAACAAATACTCTCATTCTCTGTTGTCCTGTGTGTCTCAGATGATCCCTCCTCCGCCACCAATGAGCCCTGACATGGTAGATGATGAGCCCTTGGGCAGTATGCTCATCTCATGGTACATGAGTGGATATCACACCGGATACTACCTGGTATGTGCACATCACACAACTGGTTTATTAGAGGCTATAAAAGAGATTTACTGCTTTGATTGAGAGGTTTAGTCTCTTGTATTGTATAGTAAAGGGCAGTGGCCATCATGACTATGACCCTAAATGGCCACTTCATGGAAAAGTTCAATTTGAGGAGCTATATTAACATTGTTTTATTTTCTTAATAGGGGTTAAAACAAGGACGGAAAGAAGCTGCCAGTTGGACAAAACTGCATCACAAGTGAAATGATTATCTCGAGAATTAATGGTTTTGGCTACCTAGGGCCTCACCTAGAGCAGCAACCACCCACCCTGCTGTTTCTGATGTGTGCCATTGTCTCGAATGGAAATGTTAAAAACTAAATGTAAGTGATTTGAACAGAACATTCAGAAGAGGATTTTTGTATTCTTTGTAAATAGATTTAATAAAGGTTATGAAGGCACAGTTGGTAAATTACTTTTTCTATTTTTTGTTAAATCACAAGTCTGAGCACAGTGTTTATTGGACAATAGATGTATTTGCAGCCTCTTTTCGCTGTTCAAGACATTTTTCTCAGTTTTATGGATTTGCAAAAGATAAGAGTGTGATAAAGAATATTACCGACCCAAATGTGACAGTCAGTGATTTGGGGTTGTAATGGCAAGTATTGTCCAGCAGAAGTCAGACTAGTATAATGTGTTTACCTTATAGGAAAATGTAGCATGAATACATAATAGCTTGGTGTAACTGTACACAATTACTGTGATATAAAGGAACACCCAGCGCTTCTAATAGAGTGCCTGCTGTCCACTCTTGGCATGCTAAAAATTAAAATGCAAGCCAGATTTGAGTCCTGGTTTGGTCCCTCTGGTGCTTTTCACACGGTTAATTCAGACATCATTCCAATATGTCCCTTGCATTTCAGCTCATTGTTTTTTTCCCAGAGGTGTTACCCTCATCCACCAACCAATATAAGACGGCATCTGTCATTATCTCAACTCCCATCAGAGGTTTGCATATTTCAGCATGATAGCAGGCAGGGCTTTAAATACAGGCATCACCATACATCAGGCCAGGTATGCAATAAAACACTGATTCTGAAACAAAATCACAGACAATCACAGATCTCTTCTCAAACGTAACTTTGCTCAAATCTTTAATGAAATGAGAGATCTTTGGAAGGTCTAAAGGAGATAAATAACAGTACTTATTTTAAAAACCTATTCGGCAAAGAAATATAGGCTGTAACTTACTGTACAATGATAACTCTGGGTCAGTTCTCCACATTATTCCTAGGCTGTCCTAAAAATTGATCTTGGAATGTTTGAGGCTTAATAATATAGGAACAGAAGAGGAAGTGGGGAAACGGTTTCAAATATTGTATGTGAGTTCTTATTTAGAATATAGAAAACCACATGTAATTACAGGGGGAGCAGTCACTGCTTAGCCTGTAGCACTCAGTCCATGAGAAAGAAGCCCATCATATTTCACAAATTTCCTATACTCTTTATTTGCTGCCTGCTTGCACCCACTCCTCTGATTCTAAATTGGTGGGCATTGATCATACACTATGTATACTGTATGTGTGTGTGTGTGAGAGAGAGAAGAACTGAACAGGGTTTTGTGGTGGGATGTTAACAGTATTATTGTCTGCTGTGTTTACACCATGTGATCTTCCTTCAGTTGCTCCATAGCCATTGCCTTCTGAGTGAAGAGCAGTTCTTTTGTTTGTGTACCGTCTATAGTCGGCATTTTAAAGCCCACTCTGACTGTGGCAGTGTTGACTCCTGTATTTGATTTCCACTGTAACAAACAGTTCTGTTTTGGCCATTTTGTGTGCATGTGTAGTAGGCAAAAGAGTGAAAACCAGAGAGAAAAGAAGGATGGTAACAGGAGAGAATGTAGTTTGTGAGATTTACAAATAGAATATGCACTATAAACAAGGGGTGATAAATCAGACCTATCTTTTCCCCACAGATGGGTTTTAAATCTGCCATGGCAAAGCCTGCACATAAGCCCATTGCCTGCCTGACTCTGATGCAAACTGAGCTGCCCAAAGGGCTCAATAGAGCCCAGTGAGGAGTTAAAAGGGGGTCAGACATAACTTGGGAAAGCACAGCTCCCCTCTGTGACTGTCTACCACCTACTGACCAGAGAGGCATGCGGCATGCAAACATAATCTGCATTTTGCATTGTCCCTTGTAGGAACAGATATCTAAGTGAGATCACATTGCTGCATGAGTTACAGCGCCTTGAGCTATTTATTTAAGCTCCCAACATCAACAAACATCCTGCTTTTAAATACAAGACTTGGGGAGAGATTAGAGAAACGGGCTGCATAAACCCCTTCTCTTTTTTCCATAGAGATTGAGCAATAATTAGATAGAACTTAGTACTAGATGAATGTGTATATGTGAGGTTTTTTTAGCGCTTACACAAAAATTTGGTTGAAAACCACCATGACAAACACCACACTAATCGTGTTTTTTATGTTCCAAAGAACACAAACAAGGACACTACATTTAGATTTTATAATTGGTAGACAACAAATTACAGTATAAGAATGTTTGTAGAAAATGAACAAACAATGATGCCACTCAGCCTACCCAAAGTTAATTGAAGCAGTTATGTTTTAAATGGTGGGAGAATCACAGTGAACAATGGCTCTCAATTACGCCTTGATGTACACTGCACCTTAGTGCACCGATTTCCATTCTTACATCTCTAAAGGCATTTGTACTTCATTAGAGCTTTAGGGAACAACTCTATTTTAACCACTTATACTTTATTTTTATACCTTTAGGTGATGTAGTGGGTCAGGCTTGGGGTTTCAGCGTGTGCATGGAGAAAATGGATAACTGGCTACTTGCTAAACACTGACATTTTGCCAACAAAGAATTCTACGAGTATCACCTGATCTAAACACTGAACCACCTAATGTAATGTGAGTTTTCACACAGAAAGAATTCAGGCAAGATGTATGAGGTATAAGTCTAAACAAACTGTGTTTGTGGATTTGGTATGTTGTGATTCACATTCCTGCTGGATCTTCATGCTCAGCTGCAAATAGTCATAATAAAATGTTATATCATGAAGGTAATGTCTGTACCTCCCCAGCTTACAGCCTCCTAAACGTGGATGTCTTATTTATACAGTATTAATGAGAATTCTCACAGGCCTATGAGTGGCAAATATGTATGGCCTGAAACATGCTGTAAATATTAAGAGACCTTGGTCATTTGGCACAAAATTGTTATGTGGGACACTTTAGAAGCCATAACTGTAACAGTTCCGCTGGACGGTCGATGGGCTCGTCATTCAAAGGCACACTGCAAGACTAAACAGCTCAACCATTGAAAACAGCTGCTAAACGTGTTGTTTAACCTATACATGTTTTTTTGTTGTTTTTTTTTTTTTTTGTCAGAACCATAAAATCTAGTGTTGCTCCTGTTAATAACTTGTATTTGCAAATTACCTTTAGATAAAGCTCATTTAAAACATCTGAGCAGATATACAACTAAAATAAAGTAATGGCAAAACACAAAGACGTGAGTGAAAATGTATGCCGGGCTTATTTGAAATAACTAAAACTAGAAATATAGCGTCAATGTGCATCAATGAAAAGTTTACTACCAATACGTTTCCTTTTTTGGAGGCTGTGTGCTAGTTTAGCAAATGAACTACGCACATGTGGTCTTCAATGCTTCACCCATCCCTGCTGAATGATTTGCATAAGCAGGCCTACAACAGGAATTAAGCACTAGTACATGTGGGACGTGCATGCCAGTCCTCGCCGGCAGAGGTCTCCGGATACAGGACAGGGCAAAGTCAGGTCTCAGCTGCACCACATGGGGTGTCATAGTGTTACTGCCGGACGCTAGAGGAGCAGTGAAAGTGAGACGTCAGCTGCGTAAAGTCTGGGTCTTCACTTTCCTTGCCGGTCTCTGCTTCCATGTGAAGAAGCCTTCAATCTCTTGGGACTTTTCACCAGTGGGGCTGTTTTGGCAGTTCACGCGGCGATTTCAACTCTTTTTTTAATTTTTATTTTTTTTTAAACCACTTGAAGTTCGGCTAACACGCTCCGCACAGGACGATATCTGTGAACTTTCCACACAGCAGAGACCATGTTTTGCCGAAATCAAACAGCGAGGGCCACCGTTGCCCGCGGCTCTGCCCTTGAAATGGAGATACGGCGAGGGAAGTTCAGAAAGAGCGTTTTCCTGGACACATCACAGGTAGACGGATTGTGCGCCAGTTCTCCACCACCGTCTCACAACATGCGCACACGCACTTTTGAAAGGGGGGTCTCTCTACAACTTTGACTGATCTCTCTCCCTTTGCAAACTAACTTACTTGGCACATACTCAATCTTGTTGTGAAGGTATTTGAGCGCCGCTTCGCTTTGTGGGATATTTTTTAATTAAATCGCAGTAAAGAGCCTGCTGCTGCGTTCACGCCCGCAAATTAAAGCTGTTAATTGCAACATTTCTAAACCACTTCGAGTTTTCAGTCAACTCCAGACAGAAAACAGTGATATCCCATCAGAGATTTAAAAGTTTGATTGTGGTGCAAACAACAGTAGTGGGTTCATAGTAACTTAAATGCGCTTGTTCCAACTCCCATCGTTTTGTTTTAATGATCCTTACATGGTTTAATATTGTAGATGCTTCCACATGCTGGGGTTTCATAATAGTTCACTCTAATTAAATCCATAAAACCTAAAGTCTGCTCTCAACAAATCTGCTTCACTTCATATTCATTACACAATCATATGATGCTCAGTAATTCTCAGACCCTTTGAGTGGCATTGCGAAGGTTGAAACCTCTTCATGTGTATTACGTGCATGTTTTTTAACAGCTTTAATTTGGACTGCAACATGTGGACAGTCACCCCCAAGGGTATAGTCAAATAATACTGCATCCAACCAAAAGTTGAGAACTAGGTCAAAGCTGTAACCAGAAAATCTCTCTCAGCTGTTTATAGCTGGATTAGAACTGCTACTTTTTTATGCATGTTTTTCCTTTTCCTCTCACGTCAACATCTGCTTCATATTAGCCACCGTTTTGTCGTCGACCCGACAAGATCTAACCATCCAAATACAACGTCTAGTTATTTTTACTCACATTCCACTTTAATACTGTTTTGATGTAAAGTCTTTTCTCTGTCCATCTACCTTTCCCACTTCCGCCACAGATCCGCCTGTTGACCCTGGGCATTATGCACTTTGGTGTCTTTTCAGAGTGCTGGTGTTTGCCTATTTAGTTAAAACAATTTGTTTTGCGAATGCCTCTGCTAAATTAAAGCTAAATCCACATGTGGCATGTACAGTTTGGAAGTTTGGGAGTGATTTTGTTTTACCAGACTGAATTAAGAAAGGAGCGAGTATTTGTGAAAGAAAGTGTGAGGGAGGTAGGGAGACTCAATTGTAAGAGGATACTTTAGGAATGTTAATGTGCAATATAGCAAATGGTTAAGATTGTGTATTAATTCTGTCTTGCCTCTTCACTGTTGGATCTTTCACCCTGTCTATTTCTATGTATCTGCACACACATTGTCAGTTTATAGCCGATAGTTGTTTCTAGTTCATGTCACCACTAATGTTTGCGAGCACCTTCCATCATATTGATCTACAGTCAGAATTGCCCCTAATCTGGCGTCTGAGCAGCTTAATTTCATATGACACATAACACTTACTAGAGGTTCAGTTGTGTTGATGTGTTTAAGTCTCTACAGTATCTAAGGCGGGAGTGAACGATCTCAGGATTTCTCCTTTTTTTTTTTTGGTGAGGGGGAGCAGTGAAGGTATTTATTATTCATCTTAGATATTATGTGTTGTTGTATTCATTTGACCAGCAGGGTTGTGTGTGGGCTGGGATTTATGTAGGTTTGTTCTTTGACCAATTTTAAACCTTTTGAGCAATTTACTCAAAAGAGATGAGATATTCGGAACCCTCACATTCATCTCTTAAACCCCTAACTCCATTACCTTCCTGTGTTTAGTCTCTGTATTACTTATTTATCAGGGTAAAGACTTCTCTTCTTTTCACAACAACAATGATTGCTTCCTTAACTCTATAATCTGCTCTCTGCTGGTTCTCATACAAGATTAATTTGTTTCTCAGCTTTTGTTGCCAATGCTAATGGTCCTCTTTCAGAGACCAGGACTTTCCTCCGGATCTCTGTGCTAGGGCTCTCTCAGTGCCACCATGGAACCAGTCTGTGGCATTTCAATGAGGCAGGCCACTTCAGTGTGAAAGCAGCTTTATTTTGCCATGCCAGCGGATGTCACGTTAGTGCGTGTTCGATGCCAGAGTTTGAGCTTCTTATGTAAATGTTTGTATTTAAAGATCTAAAGGGCCTTTTTTTGCAGTGTGAATGACATGTTTTCAAAAAAGTGAAGTGCACAATGGTCAGTCAGTCGAATGAGGGAGGAAGAGAAGTCTCAACTGCTTTGTTTGCATGGGCCAAAAGTGACCAGTGCTGCCAGTTTTCAGAGTAATTTCCGTAAACATGGGCAATGAAAATGTTTACTTAGAGGAAAGGAGATGGTGAGAAGATGCTTCAGTTATCAAGACACACACTTGTATGAAGTCAGTACAGCTGGAGACTATATGCATCTAAATAGAGAAGAGACATGTCATGAATGTCTTTGTTGTTACAGTTTTTAGTTTTATTGAATTGAGTAGTGATAAAAATACACTCAGTCAGCTGTGAATGTGTCTTCATTTTCTGTGTGTGCAGTATCCTGCCTCGAGGCTGGAGCAAATGAAGCCAAGAATGAAGCCTGATTTTTGTAAAACTCTATTAATTTTAGAGACTGCAGAACCAGGCTTTGGGGATTTCTCTGGAGTTTCTGCCCAGTTATGGCAATCAGTTATGTAAATAAAAGATTAAAATGTTTGAAATATTGCCAGGCATCCAGTTTGAAGTTTAGACATATTATGGGCAT
>NC_090207.1:17325000-17402500 GCF_033026475.1 Channa argus | reverse complement strand
TTTAATGCATTTCTTAAAGAGATGATACATTTGACATCAAGAACATGTGGTGGTAACTTCAAATGCATTTCTGTATTTTAAATGATGGAAATGATGTTTTTGTAGTTTTCTATCCCTTATTTTTAGCTTTGTTCTAATGCAATTCTGTTTTTGTTTTCCAGTTCCTACTGTGGTAATGAACACAGAGTAGACTCCCTTTGTATGAGTGTTATACGTGTTTGTGGCACAAGTGTTTTGACCATAATGTAATTTATGGCCTCTGTTTCTTCTAGCAACTGGTGTCAGGGTGCAGTTAACAGCTGAGGGGCTGTTGCAACTGAACCCTACACAGTTAGACGTACTAAAAACAAAATCTAAAACAAAGAGAGACACTATGTACAAAGACCTGGAATAATTGCGAACCCTCCCAGAGTTGTCCTCCCTTCCAAAATTAGTCCAAAGGCATGGGGACGACTATTCCCGGAAGCCACATTCTGAAAGACGCTAAGTACAAATGGTGGTGAGGTGAAAACCACTGCTAACCCAGAAAACAATTACGAATGATCGGAATTTAGCCACAACAAACCTGTATTACCCTCAAACCCATCAGGAGAATCTTCTATGGACTGATCAATTAAAAGTTACAATAACATCTGCATACACTGAACACAGACTTTTGCAAATAAAAAGGGGAAAAAAACATAGCTATGGTCAAGGCGGTGGTCGTGTGATGGCTATGTCAGGGCCAGGATGACCTGCCATAACTGAGGAAAACATTAATTCCACTTGCTACTAGAGAATCCTAAAGGAGAACATTAGTGTGAGAGTTGAAGCAGCTGGTTGGTGAAACAGGATAATCTAAACAATGATCCCAAATAATAAGGGTAAATCACTCTCCGAATGACTTAAAAGAAAAAAAGCTAAAGTTTGGAATGGCCTAGTCACATTTTGGACCTTAACTAGCTGTTAAGCTCAGGAAATTTCTTTCACATTGGTAATTTGAGGATTGGATAAGCTTAATAATTAGCCTTAATTACTTAAAAGTATTTCTTTGGATTTGTAGTTTGTGTTTGCTCACTTTGGCCTTGTTTTATATTGTTTAAAGATCTAAAACTGTTTTGTATTTGATTAACCCAAAAGACTAGGAAGGAATCCTATATTTTTTTTCACAGCACTGTATATGTGACACACACACACACACACACACACACACACACAAACACGCAGACCCAGAGGAAGTGAGTCATATACTGTCACTATCCAAATCACGTCTCCATCTCCATGTATGCCTGCACATTAACAATCCTGCCAATTACCGTTATAAATTAAAGCGGCACTTGTCAACTTGTTAATCATTAACACAAACACACACACACACACACACACACACACACACACACACACGCACACCTTAATTGTACTACAGCTGTGAGGACACTGTCTACACTACACTTTGTCTCCACTGTCATAGAAAGACAGGTACACATGGCTTTAGACTGTGATTAAGCAGCAGTGTATCATTGAGGAAGGTCCATTGAATATTCTCAGACACAGACAGGCTTTGTTCACTCAGTGCACTCTGTCCTTCTTGAGGCCGTCACTGGCAGTGACTTGGATAACAGGCAGATGGAGGTGGCGTAATCACTGGATACTTTCCCACTCCCCAAGATGGGAAACTACCTCCTTGCATCATCACACCTGTCTCATTCTGTTACTAGCTTGGTTAATGAAGTGGATAAAGCTTTTGAATCCGAGTTACCCAGAAGCGTTGTCATGCAAGTCCCTTCTTGCCTTCCCTGTTTTACTGTCTGATACTGGGGAAAATAACTCAATGGTAGGATTTGGGTTTAGCCCTTGTTGTAAACTAAGCTCTCCCATATAATATGAATGGCACTAAGCGTAACTTAAGGCGTTATAGAGAAAACTAGAATAGAGCTTAAATGAAGTATTACAGTTAATCTCTTCAAGATTAAAAATATTTAATATACAGTATTTATTAACAAATGCACTGCAGTAAAACCATTGTCTCTCTACTGGTTCACCTGCCTTAATGAGCTTTCACCTTACTCCACTGTTTCATTATCCCTAATCTGTCAACCTCAAAGTCCCCCATTCCCAGGAGAACTGTGCTATTTGGGCCACACCACTTCTTTGAGGCTCAGGTCCCCTGATATATCAGAAAAATTGGTCTTTTTCTGTCACGCAACATAGTCCTAACCCACTTTACTGATCCAGATTACACAGAGCAAGTCCTCCTTTGTCTTTACCTCAAGATTACGGTTAGTTTTATGTCCCTTCATCTCTCCATCTTTTTTCATTGTTGATACCCGTATACACAACCTCCCGGAGACTTTAACTGTAACCTAGTGAGCCCGGTGCTAACAGACTGTAAAAGAGAATTTGACTGCCTCATGCCAACGGTATCTTCTTACTGTGAACATAAGACCCCCACTGAGTACTGCTCTGTTAATCTTTGACAAACACACACACACACAAATTCCTGTATGTGGTTTCATTTACAGACTAGGACACTTGTTGTTACCCTTTTTTGAATTATAACAGAGGGCTTCTTTGAAGCTTGTTTTTCTGGAAATTGTCTTTTGTCAGTTTTTTATTTGTAAATCTAAATGGAACAATGCACATCTGTTTCTTTTATCCCATTTGGCTACAAGATGTGTCTGTTTCTTTTATTACATTTTGTATAGAAAAGCAAAGCAGGTCAATCCTGAAGTAGAGTTGAAAATATTGCTAACACACTGTAATAGTTTGGACGGAACCCATATAGACACCAGGAAAAAAACACTTTTCCCTCTTTATGTATCCCTAAAAACTTTTTGTGCTCTACGTTTAGTTTCTGTAGCTTCTCCAGGGACAAGTCATTAACCTTAAGTTCCACACCATCATTAAGGCTGTAGAATATGGGGCATGTCCGCGTCAGCCCACTAAGTTACACTTTTTCTTCTATTCTAGGCTCTTTTCATTTGTCCTCACAAAAAAGGCTTTTCATCCATACGTCACGTAGGCACCTGGCTTTATTGTGAAATGGATGGAGTCAGGGCCTCTCTTTCATACAGAGGAATGCACTGTGAAAGGAGTCAACATTGAGTAGTGTTTAGAGGTGTGTGTGTGTGTGGGTGTGGGTGTGGGTGTTGGGGCCGGGGATATACGTGCCTGTTCCTGCACTGATTAGGACTTTTGTTTTCATTTTGTACAATCTCACTGACTTACAAAGTGATGAGATCATGGTAAGTCACATTCATGCCCCCTGAAAGGGATCTGTGTGTAATATCCAACAAATTGTCTATGTAAAGAAGGTAGGTATTGTGTTACTGTTCTGTACTAAAGCCGAATATTTATTTAAGATGAACAGACATTTTTTACAGTGCAGCTTGGCCAGGAGATCTCTGGGTGTTATTGTGCAGAGGTGGGGGCAAAGAGGGAACAACCCTGCTCTCTGTGTGGAGGATGCTGAGCAGGTATTTGACTTTTATGTGAGCAGATGGTACTATTATGCATATCTCCCTTCCCTGCATGCTGCGTAGTGTACTAGCCACTGCAAGCATGCCTTTGCTTTAATGTGTTTGTTTTCTGGACCCAGTGGCAGACGGTGGGGTGTCAGATCTTGTTGTATCATTTTGTCGTTGCTGTTGTGTCATCATTTTTTTTTTTTATTGTTTGTCACTAGTTTTGCATTATTACATACCATGAGAAAAAGAGAGTAGGACCGGTGGTTTGGTTTTTAATTCATTTAGTTTAATAATAGACAAAATATTATTTATTTAAAAAAAATGTTGCTGTTCTAATCCTCAATACTGCTGCTGTTATATATATATATATATATATATATACAGATTATTAGCATGTTGTCATGTTAAGCAACTAATAAACATTAAGTATCTGAAATAAACTAAAATACCATTATATCAAAAAAATACATTGTGCTCAAAAGTGCAGAACATGTTCATTCGTATTTCTCCAAAATATAAATAAAAATAGAGTCAATTTGAAATATATATATATATATATAATATATTTAAACATGATCAAAGACCAAAATGGTTCACATCACAGAGTAGCTGTGTAGTTCAGTTCCTTGTTGCTCCTCCCTCCTCTCTCCCTGCTTGAAAAAATCTTTAACTTTTAAAGATGTTATGCTTGTCAGTTTGAGATATGGCTGGGCTTCCTAATGCCTTCTCTGCAGATGTTTAGTTTATTGTATTGTTTCAGCAGATGTTTAGTTATGTGGCTTGTGTCTTAGACTTACCTAGACATTCATTTAGTGCAAACAACAGCTTCTTGGTGTGAACTCTACTATAAACAGAAGTGATCTCATGAAACTTTTTTAAGTCTGGTCTGGCTATTCATATATGTGACAAAAAGGGTTTTTTCTGTCTGTGTTTCTCTTTTTCTCTTCACTCTTCGGGCTCTGTTTGTGGAACACAGCTTTTTAATGTCTGGAAATAAAGAGGAGCGTTTACCTCTTTAAAAATTTATTTTCGCTTTCAGTCACCACTTTATGCATAGTAATTATTTATCACTATTGTGCAACTTATTAGACTGTTAAATTAAGTTTCGGTTGGTGGCACATCTGCCTGTGTTTCTGCTGTTATCCTGCAGAGGGCGCCATTGTTCCATGTCAGATTCTTCAGCAGCTCAGCAACTAACACAATTGGAACACCTTTTTTATATTCTTTATATTCATCTTGCAGTCATGAACAGTCATTTTATAAAAACCCTTGTGTTAAGTCTAAATGAATATCCTCTTAAGTCTGAACACACATACTCGGATATTGCTCAGCCTTCACTCCCGGGGGTAGAAATCAATGAAGATGAACAGTTTCTCTTTCAGTGAGCTGCCTAGTCCCTCAGAGTGACAAGATGCTGCAGTCTTTTGTAACTGGCTGAGGTAGCATTATTTGAAAGTCAGCAATTATTCTGGGAAACAACCAGAGTTTTCTGCCTTCTTCTAAATTGCTGTCCAACTGTCTCTCTGCTTGTGTGTGTGTGTGTGTGTGTGTGTGTGTGTGTGCGTGTGAGCCTGAACATTCAGTACTGTACAACGGCCTATATTGAGAAATAAGATGGGCCTCCAAGCGTGGCATTGGAAGATCCCCCCCCCTTTCTTTTATTATGGTCTGTGATGAGGCAGTTCACTTCCCCCTATTTTCTAAGCTCACCTCTGGGCGATGACACACATCCTTTTCTTTAGTATGAGCTATCTCGTACAATAGCAGCTGAATGATTTTTGGGGCTGTGTCTAATATTTGACTTTCAACATTCCTCGGGTTTTGATCATAACACACTGTGCAGCGTTCAGAGTTGAAAGCATCATCATAGCATCCAGTGTTATTTTAATGTAGATGTTAGATCACAGAGATTACAGACTGAAACAGATTCTCCTAATAACAAGGTAGACTGTCGATGAGATATATCGTGACATTACTCTGTCTCTGTGTCTCTGTGACTTATGACTCCATGGCTGTCAGTGCAATGTTTTTATGCTCTTCAACTAAGAACTGATCTTCCAGGGGATTTCTCTGTGAGACATCTGGTTTCACAGCTCATCACATGCTGCAGTTGTCAAGATAAACACATGTGACCCAGTGCCTGCCCGAACACAGTCATGTAATTGAAGTCTTGTGATATTGTGTAGCAAAACTGATTTTTGTTGTAGATTAAAACAGTTTTCACTGCCTTTGTTTCTGTGTTTATCAGAAAGTTTTTCTTCTTGTTGGATCTCCTACACTTTTGTGGACTTTTTTTCTGATGTACATTTTATGGGAGCAGATTTTAAATGTGAGCTTTTAAGAGATCCCATATAATACCAGTTTTTCTTTCACTGTTTTTGTGTGCAGTGAACAGTGTAAGAATACACTGAGCAAAAATCTCTATAATAAAACTTATTTTACCTTTTTCTCTCTGTGGGAAACACCAGGGAGGGGGTTTGCTTGGCAGTCTATAATCAGACAGACAAACATTGATTAGCTGCATTTGACTTTTATTTTGAGGCCATTTTGCCACAGCTTCTTGTTGTGTGTTGGTGTGTGTGCGTGTGTATATATGTGTACTCTGTACACATGGTTCACAGAGTGTTTGTTTACGTCTGTGTATTCCTGGGTGTGTATTAGGGTCTGTAAGTGTAGCTTTGTATCTGTCACAGTGAGTGGGAGTCAGGGTGTGGGTAGGGTTCGGTTTTCAGATTGGGCCAAGATGACAGTCACAGTGCTTTGTTGTGGTTTGGGGTCCTTTGGGGCCTCTGTGGTTCTCTGCCCTGTTCGCCACAAGTCTGTGTGTTGAGAAAGTGTTTAAACTTCAATAGGGACTCAGTAGTTCTGAACAAAAGTGTTGTTGCTCTCTAAGGCAATAGGACTGTGCTTATTAGAGACAGAATATGTAATTTGTGTGATAATCACCAGTTTGTTTGCTTTCTTTGCACTGTTTAGATTATCAAATGGATCTCCTTAGGGTCCATGTTCCCTATTGTAGACTGTCCGAGCAATGTGCATTCTTTGTATTTAAAAGCATATGGAGTCTAAAGGATGATCACATTTTACTCTAACATGTGCCTTTTTTCTTAAATTTGGCCATCTGTCCTAATGGTAGTAATATGTAATCCTATCATTGTGTTACTGACAAAGATATTTAACAGTGCAGGAAATCTGATCATGCAGCTCCCCAGGCCACAGGTTCGAAAACCATTACTAGACATGCCCAGTTTGATTACATAAAGTGTAGTTTTTTTCTCCTTCAGACTCGTTTATTATAACTTAGAACTTTAAGAAGACAAAAACAACACTAAAGGTCTATAACCACTCTAGCAGTTCTTTTCTGGCTGTACTCAAACACAGCATGGCTTGGAGATACTGTACACATTAATTGAATGAGTTTTGCGGGTGTGAGTCAAAGATCCCTAAAGTTTTTTGTTTTTTTTTAATTTTCCTAAATGGATACATACAATGCATCCAGAAAGTATTCACAGAACTTTTTCCATATTTTTTTTATGTCATAGTCTTTTTTTAAAATGGAATAAATTTCTTATTTTCTTCAAAATTCTACAAACAATACCCCATAATGATAACATAAAAGAAGTTTGTTTGAAGCAAATTTATTGAAAATAAAAAATGTAATAAATTACAAGTATTCACAGCCTTTGGTTAATACTTTGTTGAAGCACCTTTAGCCCCAATCACAGCCTGAAGTTGTTTTGAGTATGATGCTACAAGCTTGGCACAACAATTTTTGGGCAGTTTCTCCCATTCTGTTTTGCTGTACCTCTCAAGCTCCATCAGGTTGGTTGGGCAGCATCTGTGCTCAGCCATTTTCAGATCTCTCCAGAGATGTTCAATCAGGTTCAAGTCTGGGCTCTGGCCAATCAAGGTTGCCAAGATAAAGGAGTGGCTGTGAGATTAGAGTCATTGTCCTGTTGAAAGATGAACCGTCGCACCAGACTGAAGTCCAGAGCTCTTTGGAACAGGTTTTGTGTGTGTGTGTGTGCGTGTGTGTGTGTGTGTGTGTACATATCTTTCTATAGATATTTGGACACAATTTTGTTAGTTACTATCATTAAGGACATTTTAGCTGATCACTCTACCTTCAAAGGTAGTAAAACTATGTTTTAGGGTTCAGGTTTTTCGTTGTGTGTGTTTGGGTTAGTTATTGCAATATATTAGTGATTGTTATTACAACAATATGTTGTGGTTAGATGGATTTTATCCATCCTTTAACCTCAGAGTTGGATTTAACTGCCATCAGGGAGGTTTCGCATAGCAGCCAATTAGCACATCTGGCCCTGCTACACTAAATATAAGCCTTTAGTCACAAGCTGTTAATGTACTACTCCATTAGTTGTTAATCACCATTTAACATAGCAAAACCCCAGCCACACCTAAAGCTGTTAGACTTCTCAACTAACCACTAATCTCTCTCTGAACACCTGAGTTTGCCTTTTAACTCAGTTGCTCTTGGCCAAGCAAGTCACCTGCTTCCCTGCCACTGTGGCCTGTCTTTAAGATAATAGCTGTTTTCTGTCAGTGTCAGTCTTTGTTTTACTATGGGTGGATTTTTTAAGACTAACTGGATTAAGTGACATAGGAGCAATTACTTGTTCCCCCAGCTTCACACAGCGAATGCGTCCAAACGGACACAAGAATCCCAGAGTGTTTTGTGAGCACCTACAGTATATCCCTCCTTCTGTGCATTCACCTAAACTATTTTAAACTTTTCCCAACTCAAGAACAAAGAATAAATCTGTTCTGCTGTCTGTCTTTAATCTGTGGCAGATTAGCTGAGTGATTTAAACTCTGAGGGTGGGGGCTTTTCTTGAGGAAATGACACAGCTTGCTAGTGGCCCCTCTGGCCCCCTTCTCTCCTCCTCTCCCCTGAGGTGAAAGGGCTTTTAAAGCTTCTTTGTTTACAATGTTTGCCCCTGTAAAAGAACTTAGAGGATGTGTTTCACAGAGTTGGAGTGCCATATGGGCATGTGTGTGGAGAGAGGTGGTTCTAAAAGTCAGGTCAGAGCAAAGAATGTGGGGAGGAAATCATCAGCATACATCTATAACTTTCCTTTAAGGTGTGATCTTATGATAAGCTCTTAAACTAAGCTAATGGCATTCTCAAAGCCCCCCTTTTGTCTCTGTGTTGTTGAATAGAAGAAGAATGTGTGTGTCTGTGTCTTTGTCTGCGTTTTAATTAATGTGGCTTATTGTGCAGTGCGCAATGTGACGTCTGTTTCCTGTTGAGGGGTCGGCTTGTGCTTTGCGGAGTAGGGTCTTTTCCACGCTACAAGGAAGGAAGGAAGGATACACACATCACACACACAGCAGCTCTATCCAGTTGGTCCAGCATTGTGGCGATGGATGGTTCTGGGGAGCAAAACAAAATATTCACTGTAAACTTTTTTCCCCCAAACTCTCGGGTGAAGTTTATGTCTGACAATCACGTGGAGTAAACTTTGGCGTTCTGTTGTTTGGAGCGCAGAGGATCTTGCCACCAAACAGCTGGAGCTGACGGGAAACGACACTGACTTTTTTCCTGACTTTTTTTCTTATTTTACATACGTTTTTAACATCCAACTTTTTGTCTGACGCTGAACGTGAAATCGGCTCGTCTTTTTTGCGAGGGAGATATTTGTCGAGGATAGTGAGAATTGGCAGGAAGTAAAACTTGAATGAATTTTTAAAATGTTAAGCAATAAAAGATTAAAACGATCTGTGACACTGGGGATCTGAGCTATGAAATATGTATTTGAATTGGCCAAGTGCTTGTGACCCTGCGACCTACTAAGACACGTCTTTCCTTATATTCATAATTGCAAATTTCAGCTCTCTGGAATTATCATCAGGCTGAAACATTTGGATTTAGTTTTTACGAATGTTTTATTTGGGAAACAGGTGGAGACAATAAAAGGTCATTTGACATTTTACTTTTCATACACACCTGGACTTTTTCGAAAACAAGTATTAGTATTAGATGACACTTGTTGGTGTATTTTTTGTGACATTTATGAAGCAGGCTCTCTGCCCCGCTGTGCTTGTGCGATATTTAATGTTTGTTTGTTGAAAGGGGCGGGGAGCTACTATAGTCTCTCTCTCTCTCTCTCTCTCTCTTTCTCTCTCTCTCTCTCTTTCATTTTTCCTCGTTCTTCTTTTTTTAAAGTCCATTACCATTACCAGGGGCGCGTTGCGGGGTTAATGTAGCGCCGAGTCGGGGAGAGTCAGGACGCACACAGTGGACTGGTTGTGCCGATCACTCGCGCAGAGGCGATGCCCTTTTGTGGAGAGGTCTCTTGTCACACAGAGGACAGACGGCATTCATAATCGGGACACAAGGACACAAAGAGAAGAACTGCATTTTAAAAGGCTCCATTATTTCCACGCTGCCACTGGGTGTTGACTGTGGGTGTTTGAGAGGATCTTTGTTAGCCAGAGGAAAGTGGAGAACAAGAATACGCCCCGTGAACGAGCTGGGGGGATTTTATGGAGCAGGGTTACTACAGTGCAGCCGGTTGCTATCATCCACTCCACCTCTGTCTGCTCGCCCGGGGCTAGATCTCATTTTGCACGAGGAGCCAAACTTTTTACACGTTGTTTTACTCACTGAGGGCGCGATCAGCGATTGAACCGGACACGCACTTTCGTAATGAAGTCTCTCCTCCCGGTACCTGCGGGCTGGCGGGTTGAGACAGATCATTAACGTCTAGAAGTCACTTTGTGGATATTTGCCTTAAGGATGCCAGTGGATAAATTTGCAAAAATGGAGGAAAAACTGTGGATATTGGAGGACCTGAACATGATGTATATCCGTCAGATTGCACTCAGTTTACAGGTAAAAGCTTGTCTCACTTGTCTCTGACCATGTTGCAGACGCGGGTTTGTTGCTCAAATTTGCGCCACTATCTCAAGTTGCAGGCTGTGTCAGTGGAGGAAGTGTGTGTTATCCGTTATCACTATCACACACCGTCTTACTTACTTTTCTTCCTTCTGTTGATCGACCCAGAATCCCCCCCATATTTCGGTGTATGGCTGTGTTAACTGGCTGACTCTGCAGCTGTGCGCCTGGGTGTTTACAGAAGAATTGGTTGAGGAATCTTTCCATGTGACAAACAAGTCAAGCTGACACTGGTGTTGTCTGTCCCTTTATAGATGGCAAAGCTCCCACTGACAGCTAACAGAAAACACTGCAGGCAATCCATCTCACCCTCTCACCCTGCATCTCCCCCTCTTCCCAACTGGGGTTCACACAGTCCACAGCTGCATTTGCTGGCTGATGTTGTGCTCTGGGACTGAGCGAGAGTTCCTTCCATACATTATTATGAAGTTCATTGAAGGCACTATTCCGCTACCTTTTCCTGGAAATCTCCATAATCTCTTTCTTAGTCACTGAGGAAATACTTCAAGAATCTTTCTCATAGTCCATAAAGTCCAGAGGTAGAGGAGACAAATGGCTGTTGGAAATGTTACAGGAATTTCAAATGGGAAAATCTAATATACTTTATTTTTTGGCCCCCTCTGAAAAGATACTGGCTGTCTGTGCTGCAGCTGTTTAGAGGAGCAAAAAAGGAGACAGTTTTCTCGCTGTGTCAACTGAATTCTAGCCCAAAAGGCCTCGAGTTGCATGACACAAGGTTTGTGTGAGAGGTGATATCACTCAATGGTGCATTATACCAGCTAGCAGTTTGGCATCATTTTCATGTACTGAGGTGTTGCTTTGCTTTTCTGCATTTGCCAAATAGCTCAGAGTATGCCAGGTGTCTGGCTTTTTATCACATAGGAGTAGATATGTGACGATGAAATAATACACATGGGCGCCAACTTTAGCTTGCCTGAAGCCTCGTCTATTCTCTTTCTGGGACGTTATGGTTTTTTAATTGTTGATCTGTGTTTGAAACTCTCATTAAACATTTCGAGCCACTCCTGCTTAAAGATACTGTGTAAAAGTGACTTTCCTAAAGCGTTTGCAACGTGAGATGCACGGTCACAGACAGCAATCACAAGATCTTGTTACCAACAAGCTGATCAGACATAAATCAGTTTGTTTCTGTCACAGAGCCTCTTTTGATAAAGAAACCTGCTTACAACTCGAACATAGAGTAAAAAGTGGCATTTTCTATGAATATTGAATCTAGTGCACTAAATAGCATTATTCTGTTCTTCATTTTAGTTTTTTTTTTTTTTGCTGTAAATCCAATTGCACAGGGCAAGAATGTGTAACAACAAGATGATGAGAGCTTATTTAACCCTGTGGGAAACTGCTCTTGTTGTTTCTTCCACTTCATAGGGAGTTCAGAGGTCAGGATCAGCTGTAGAGCCGCATTACTTTGCAATAACAAGTGAGATTTTCAGATTGTTGGCAAAAACATTGCTCTTGTCTTCAACTCACAAGTATCTGCTCATATACACTTACTTGCTTGCTCACATGCTCAATCACTCTGTCTTCCCCATCCTCCCCCCAGAATCTCTCTTCTGCCTGGGTGGGTTTATGATACAGTGATTCTTTGTATGTGGCTGAGCTGCACAGTCGACAGTTCAACTGTAATTTCAACTAGCTACAGATATTTTTCGCTCCAGGGTCTTTCATAAACATCCTGTTAGGTCAAACTGACTTGCAGTTATTAAGCTATAAAACCTATTCTTCTCTTTTTTCATACACTCAATTGTCAGTTTATTAGGTGCATCCAAGGTGAACAGCGTTGACATAATAAAAGAAACACACTATAGTTTCAACAAAACTGAACATTGTCACATTTACAAAGTTAGGATGTACAATAGATGACAGGGCTGTTGTGTTAGACTGTAGTCATGCGCAAGTGCACTTTTTTACTCATTTCCGCTAAGAGTGTCCACGAGCGCGGAGAAAGGAGTGTTTGTCACTTAAACAGAAAATTAAATAGTGAGAAGATCATGCATGTCATGAGGTTCCAGCATTCCTCAGACATGGATAATTCTATTGTCAGGAGGAGAGATAGCAGGGTTTGTGTTATTATGAGACTCAGTAGGAAGTAACCTCTGCTCTTCAGGTTTTACAAAGAAGGTTATAATAGGAGGGAAGGCATTTATGGCCCCACTGATTTTTTTTGTCCCCCCCCCCTCTGTTATGAGGCCCATAGGACACACTGCAGGGCTTTTTCTTTAATCCCATGTGTTATGGTCTAAAAATGCACAACCGAGTGATTCAGAAGAAAGGTAGATGATAGGATACAGGAAATGGTCTTGTGTAATGCTTTTTCCCACCGGAAAAGACAACATGATGACACCAAACCCGCTGCCATTAATACACACCATTTCCTGTCACAGCAGACCCCTATTTACTTTACAGTATATTTAATGTCCCCATTTTCCCTCCTCTCTTATCCTGGTTTTCAGCCTTGTTTACCTCCTCGGGCTCTGTCCCCCTGTCCTTTTCCCCACTGATTGCCAGAGGGCCGTAGATGGACACTTTTTCCCTGGTCTAATTTTAGCCTGCAGACTAGCCTTGTTGTACATAGATCGCAGCTTTGGCAGTGCTAAATGTCGACATTTGTCAAGGGCTTCATGAGGTCATTCATTTTTGCCCAAGTTATAGAAGCGGGATTTGTGTTGAGCATTTCATTCTGTAAATCACCCATTGTTTGTAAAAGCACAATGCTTTCTCTATGTTTGGGTATGTATGTGATTTGACCTCAGTTGGTCTATTCAAAAGGGTGCAGACTTGGACGTTAAACAGTGATACTATCTTGTGAAATTTTTAGATTTGGCTGCTGTTAGTGCATTTGCTGATATATTAAGAAGCAGATCGGAACCATTGCTAATAATTGAATCTGTGTAAACACAAACATCGAAGTGTAGACCGATAAAAGCTGTTATGAAGCATCTGTTTATTTGCTCAAGAGGAACAGTATAATAGTACAAACTTCTCTATTAGTGTCTGTATGCTCTTTGTACTTCAAATAGTGCTTAGAATTGTTTTCATTATTCAGTGACTTTATCATTAATAGTTCCTCTGATTATTTTCATGCTAATAATCAGGCGGCTTTACTAAAATACCAATGTTAAAAGCTATTTTTTAGTGACCCTGACCCTGACATGCTGGGCTCATGGCAGCTCAACCTTTGACCCAGGTTTCTTTCTGCTCCTGTCGGGAATAACGTTTGACCTCTCACACGCTCCCAAATCCTAAACTTAGCCATGACCATGCCAGAGATATTTCTGCATATATACAGACAGGCCAGAAATATCCGTTAGTCGGTTTTCATGCAGCCGTTTCCATCTGATCTCAGGCCAATGGTCAAGCCGCCTTGACCATTCTGAAGGAGTAGGAAGTGACGCTTTCTGCGATAAGATCAGTGCCTTTTCTTTTTGAACTGTTCTGTTGTAATTTCACAGTATGTGTTTGAAGCTAATTACCGTGGCGACTTCATTATAATCCTGCTGTGTGTAAAATATCTATCCTGGTAGCTGTAGTTCCATAATACTCCCCGTGCTGCCTGAAAGTAGGGAGGGTCAGGGGGCAGCCAGTGGTCAAAGTGACACTAGCTAATCCCTGTCTGCAGTGGAACAGTGAATCAGCATCCTCTGCTACAATGATAAATTGGTAGTAGGAGCAAAGGTTAATTGTATTTATAGTTGGATAAAAGATATCACATGCAAGGTTTAGTTTCAATTTCCTGACTTTTTAAAAATATTTTAACTATATTTCTTTCAAATCTTGCCTTTCTCAGTTGTTTCCTTATTCAAAACCCATTGATAATTCTTTTTCATACTGCAAATTTCTTCATTTCTTGTACTAAATGATTCCTTAAGTATATGTCCTTCCTCGAAAAAGCAGTAGGCAGCTGAAATCTGAGTGTGTATGTGCATCTGTAGGTAAGTGAGTTTGTATGTTAGTTCAGCTGTGAAATTGTTTCACTTTCCTAAGTCACACCAGACCAGCTTAAGTGGAAGGTGTGCTAAAGCCAACAGCATTCAGACTCTTGTGATGCAGGATACACAGTGATGGCTGAGCCAAAACACATTCCTTCAAACTGGACCACTTCGTCGTTCCCTCTCCCTGCTGATCTGGTCTGTGCTCTTTTCAGAATGTGTGTGAGTAAATATTTGCAAAGACTAATAAATCATTACTGTAAGCCATACACCCAGGTAGAGTATTTTAATTTAATAAAGGAAATTAGGTTTTTCATGTAGGATTTTGTGGGAATGTGAGCTTTTTCTATTGGGATTTTGTTCTGAACTCAATGTACATGTTCTACAGTAGTAAAGATTAACAGAAACAGTTTTCTTTAGCTGCACATCTCTTTTAGTGTGTGAGTGTGTGTATCTTTGGCATCTGTACCATGGATAGCTACAGTAGCTTTCAGTTCTTCCAGTCCTGTATGCCAAACGCAAACACGATGTGTGTGAAGTAGAGGAGAAAGGGGGCTTTGTGTCACAGCACACACACCCATCGCTCCATACCAAGTCCTCCTCTCCCCAAAACCACACATCTAGTTTCTATCCCTCAGCCATCTATTCCACACCTTCCTGCTCCCAGCTAGCCTCAAATCAACTAACCACAATCAAAACCATCCAGCTCCCTACCTCACCTCTGCACCTCTAGTGCTTAATGCCCTCGTGAACCTTTGTCCTTGCTCCAATGACTGTTAGGAAGAGCAGTCCAGGACTGAATAGGCACTCTGTATGAGCAGGAACCAGTTAGATGCTGTGACCTGAGCCAGTTTCCTTTGAAAAACAGCAGGTCTGAGCCAGGAGAACGAAAAGAAGAAAACACCAAGCCAAACCCAGAGGTGCTGTTATTTAAACACTGACCTGACTGAACTTCTTAGCCCTTTTCTTTTTGTTAGTTGTTTCAACTCTTTGCTCTTTCCCCATCCCTGCCTGGAGCTATTTAATAATTTCACTTCTCCTGTCTATTTGCCTCTGTGTGTCTGCTTTTGACCCTTATGTTCTCACACTTTTATCTCACCCTGCAGCGTCACTTTCTGCTTTCACCTGCACATGCACAAGGGCACTTTGTGATTTAAGCACTTTTTGCTGCTGCAAAGAAAATCGGAACCGCTTACGTCATCTGAATTGAGATAGCAGGCGTTTTTCAAATGTTTGACATATCGTGTCATCAGCTCCCAAGTCATTGTTTTTCAGTGAAGCTATTAAAAATGTTGGGTTTTTCTGTAAAATATGCAATTAAAACAAGTGATGGTTTCTGGAGATGCAGCTGGTGATGTAGGCTATTTAATCAGATTGTTGTTTTTAAAAATGTGTGCAAACACATGTTAAAAAGACCATTTGGCTATGTGTTTAATTGAGCCTGTAGATACTGCTTTTGTATTTGACCATATGGATGCAATTTGTGCTTGTGTGTATGTGTGTGAGCTCTTTGTTAGCTTGATAAACTCTGCAGTGTTTGGTTTTTGTAAGTTTATAGGTCATGTAGAGATTTTATGGATGCTCTGTGTCTTTGATTAGGTATATATACAGTATGTGAGGGGATTTTAAATGACTAAATTAAGTCTATATCGCTTTTTGACATCTGATTCCTCTATTTATCGCAACACTGTAACCACACTAAGTGAGTGCCTTGGAACAGAGAGTGGGTGAAAGTCTGAGATGCAGAAGATAAGCACTAAGCAAGATCTATCTTAAAAGGCAAGCAACTAAACATTTGCCCAGTGCACAGATCATCAGCAGCATCCCCACCATTACAGTAACCCCGAGGAGTGTGACACTTCTGGGACTTTTGTGCATGTTCGATTTGTGTTTAACCAGCAAGCCAAAGTGTCTGATCAAATTACTGCATACTGCAGGATCGTTGGCTGCTGAATCGCTATGTGTGTGTGTGTGTGTGTGTGTGTGTGTGTGTGTGTGTGTGGCTCTGTCTGACTCCGTCAGCATTTGGAAGACTGCCGTCTGACCATCTGAGAGTCAATTCTGCTTTCATCAAGGACAAGTGAAGATGTCATTTTAGCTTTTATATATGATGTAGTGATATAGTTATCATCTCCATGTCTCCAGTGTCTGCAATAGACCCAGAAACATTACATAGATAGCAGGTTTGTTTTGGTGAAGATAATTTGGTTAACGTAAAACCTAAACTGACAGAAAGGACAGATGGCCTTACAGCATCTGTTGAGGTCACTGTTCTTCAAAAAGAGCACAGAAAATAAGCCTAGCCTGGGTTTTATGTGACTTTTGTTATTGTATAGCCTGGAGGAGATGGATGGCTGTGCTGTTAAGGAAAACCTAACAGCCAAAGGCAAACTGTCACAGAGGAATTGCAGGGCTTAGAGGTGGGTCAGCAGGAGCCGGGGATTAATATACTGAGGTAGATCTGAGGGCCGAGGCTGCTGAAAGGGGCTTCTTGTTGTGCTCGAGGTGTTGATAGGTATGACTGAGCTGTGCCACCTTTGGGATGAACTCTCTAGCTGGGTGATGTCATGATTTGGAATTGGGGGTGTGCATGGAAACACCCAGAGTGTATGATGCTGTGTTCATGGATTATGGTAGTACCATCCTTCTGCTTACATCTTGCACTCAAAAAGTCTTTTATTAGCACATACACATGCACACACACCTTGACTGTGACATAATGTGTCCCCCTTTCCCCTCCCTCATAGGGTCATAGGCTAAGGGAGGCAGAGCTGATGGGTGTCCATATAGGAAGTCAGTGTATGTGTTTCTAAACCTTGAAATAACTAGGAGATGAAAAGGTTATTCGATCTTCTATTCATTGGGATGGACAAAGAAACTGAACAAGCATTTCTGTTGGTTCTGGGAAGAAGCAGGCTAGAGATTGCTATTAACCCCTGCTACACCAAGCCCCTTTGAAGCACTGTCACTGGTCAATATGTCATTGGACACAGTCTGGCAGTTGGTTGTTATGTAACTACATGGGCAAGTTTATTAATGCTCTATTTTCGGCCTACATGAAAACACACGCAGCTCATGTCCTCACAGTTGGCAGCCACAGCTGTCACTGTAAGCGCCATCTGATCACCGTTGATTTAACCTGTGTGATGCTAAAGCATAGTTTGCATGTTTCATGGTCTTATTTGTTAGGTTTCTCACTCTGTAGAGATATTGTAGCGTCATTAAACGTCAGTGTTGTGTGGCTGCAGTACATGATGTACCCTTTACATACACAAAGTTTGTAATTTTTACAGAATCTTACAAAAGATTTACAAAACAGATAAACACACTAGTCACATATGTAGTCTACACTGCCACCGCAAGTTAGAGGAATTTCTGCTTTTTATGTTGTAACTTATAAAGCCATTAATCTGATTAATTAATCATCATTAATTAGTCAACAAGACACTGTTGATTGTCATAGCTGCTTGATGTTGGGCTTTAGTCCACTCCCAGCATGCTTGAGGTTAGACACCACAGTCGTGTGCATAATTTGTTCTACAGCACCACAGACTGCCTGAAACTTGGAGGACAGCAGGTCTTTACATGACGTAAGACAAAACCATGACTGGCAAAAAGAGTATTTTAGAGGCAAAGCATGTAGTTCAGTCATTCCCTCCTCAGGGGCTGAGGAGGGAATGACACTTTTTGTATCTAGATGTTGCCACACTCTCTTGTGGCCAACAGGGGGCTGAACAAACCTTGAACAAATAAGTGAGTAAATTATCTTCCTCCACTATGCTACATGTTACCAGGTAACCAGGTACCAGGCAATATATAGTAATATGAATGATGAAAAGTAACAAATATCATAGAGAGTAACCATAAAATAATATACAGTGAATTGAGGAATAGATGCATAGCATGACTGTACTATTAATAGCAACAGGATTTCTGTGTAGTTGTTTGAATATTTATTGCCATAGATAGACTCACTTAGACTCTCCAGTCCCATACACCTTGTGTGCACACAAGGCCTAAGAAAATTAAAATGTCTGGCCTAATAAAATAAACCTGAACTTTGTTAAAACATTTTAAGTCAAAAACACTAAAACAGCATTTTTCAACATTATGTACCAAACACTACAGTGAATTTAGACTAAATAAAAATACACAAATGTGAAAGTATTCTCTTCCTGTTACGCCCATATTGTTAGGACACAAATATTTTTCAGTGGTGACACAATATTAAAAATCATTGCAAGTATTTAGATACCTATTCCACACAGCCTGCAACAAAGCAGTTGAAGCCTATCCATGTGCCTCAATGCTTCCTTTGGGTCAGTCTATGGGAAACTGCCCAGGGACCTTTGCTCAATAAAGGGCTGTGAAAAAAGTGAGGCAAATATGTTGAGTGAAACACTGGTGCTTTTGTCAGGAACAACTGTCAACAAAGGCAACAGATTTATATGCGCAAAGACTGTAAAATGTATGTAAGCTTGTGCACTGCACAGCTACTCCTTTAGGCCATGGTTGGTTAATTAAGATTTAATTATTATACAAGTGATCTGAGAAAGAGATTAGAAATGGAATAATGGGGGAGGGCTAAACAAATATTTGTGTGTATCTAAAGTAGGAAGGAAGCAGAAAGGAAGAGAAATACTTGTTTGGGAAAAGAGGTTAGTGAGTCAATAGGAAATGCTTGAGTCTCAAAAGGGCGGGTTGAGTAGGTCAGTCTTGCTGGAGGAATGTCCTCTCATCCTGTGAAACACAGTGTAATGACAGTGGGAATGATGCTATTACTCATTCAGCTGGTCCCACTGAGTCATTCAGCATGGGAAAGCTGAAGCTGAATGCAAGTATGTGTTTTTTCTTTTATCAAAAAGCCTTAGGCATTTTAACAAATTCTGTATAAGTGTTGTTTTTAATTCCACCACTGATTTGTCTCTTTGTACTGTGCAACTTTGCATTGACATTGTTATTCACGCGTGCTCTGTGAACCCTCAGTGAAATGCTAGTGTAAATCTGTCTCTAACAGCATTCCTCTGGCAGGTTCCCTGGCACAACTACTTGCTGATGAAACTTTAATCTGATTAACTCAAGGATATTTAGAGCTCTAAGTCCTGAGTTATCAGGGCTCATCTTGTTTTTGTTGCATGTGTTTAATCACACAGAGATATGATCATAGAGAAAGAGAGAGGGGAATTTGCATTAGAGGGTTGAAGGCCCATTTTAAACACTTTATGATTTGATTAATATTTAGTTAGTTGTTGCTTCTGTTGTATCATGTGCTCCTACAGGGTAGTGAACACAGGGCAAAGCAGCCTTCTCTCCTGCTGTCTTTAGATACAGGTAAAGAGGTGCATTCTGCCAGCCAGATGCACAGATGGATTATTGTACCATTGAGATGGACTTTGTTGCTCTGTTGCTATTAACTGAGGCTGCCCACAGGCTGACTCTCTCCTCCTCCATTCTGATCCTCCTACTCGTCATCTGCTGCATCTCTGGACTGTGTCTCCTTCCATGTCTCAACTCACCAACAAACAGCATACAACACACCAAGTGATGTGGTTTTTGTCTTCTTTTGTTGAGATTTTATCCGTTGTTTCTCTGCTTATATTTGGGGAAATGTAAAAAAAAAAAAACTAAAATGGGAACATAATTTTATGCTTTAGAATATTTCCTGCAGATATGCATTCTTCCTGTGTTAACAAAATATGTTGCTCACTCCATCTGGATTTCCTGTTGCTCATGCAACTTCCAATCTGCTGATTCACCCTAACCCTCATTCCATCCCCACATTTAATTTTACAGTAGCTGTACTCATCTGGGTTTTCCTTTTCCACCTGCCCACAAATCACTCTCATGCATCATTGGTGGACAAGGCAACACAATCTGCCACACAGCAACTTCCCAGTGTGCACATAAGAGCCAGGCAATAAGCTGAGACACGAAGAGAAAGGTCAGAGGGAGAAGAAATGCAGATTTGTTTTCCCAGGAATTATAAGTAGTTTTTCTGTAAAAAAAAAAATAATATATATATATATATATATATATATATATATATATATATATATATATATATATATATATATATATATATATATATATATATATATATATATATATATATATATATATATATATATATATATATATATATATATATATATATATATATATACACACACAGCTACATATACTGCATTTGTACCAACTGTAGGTTTCTGGCTTAGGCTTATTGTATTTGTGTACATGGTGTGTCTTGCTATTTAAAAAGATTCAGCTCCTGGATTAATGCAGCTGCCGTTGCCAAGAACATATCATAATAAACATTGTGGGAGGAATTTGAAGTGTGCTCGTAGTAGTGACTTGCTTTCACCTTCTTTGTATCAGTAAATAATCTTAGATTATTCCTACAGCTCAGGGGAAGTGTGTTGCTGCTACTCACTGGAGAGTGATGTACAATATACCTTCATATTGAAATTACTTTACTGGATAGAAGAAATTCTCACTTCAAATAGCTGCATGATTTGTTGCTGTGTCGAGGTTATGCTGTCATTGTTTCTTTATTGACCCACAGATTCACCCAGAGGTTACGGCAGGTAATAAACAAACAACTCTTTAGACTCTCCACATATTTGGTTTGTGCCCTACACGATTAATGCAGAAGATGATGTATCATGATATACCGTTAATTAGCTGCTTATTTGAATTGTGGAACCAAGCAAGAGCATGATGGGAAAACTGGGATCTTTTACCCAAACTGTGCAGCCATGCAAACAGGCTTGTGAAAAAAATAAATACATAAAAAAAAGTTGACTCATAACTTAAAAAAAGAAAATGATCCTTTTCCACAGTGGGTGGTGTAGACACAGAACAGTCACTTTGGGTTTTACTGACACACTTTGCAACCCATTTTGAACTGTGGCCAAAATCCTTCTTTTGTAAGTGTATAAGATTGTGGATGGATCTTGAGAACACATAGGAAACAGTGAAATGCTTGTCTCTGTATACTACAGTGGAGCAACAACAACCGACCAATGAGCCCAGCATCGCCTTATTTACATGATCTGTTTAATACAAGTCTGCTGAATGGCACTGCTCCTAAAACTGCTCCAAACGTCCCTGGATGCTCCTCGGGGATATATGGACTCAGCTTTGAGAGCCACTGTGTTAAATGACAATTCACTCTGCCCTGCCTGCGTGCAGCTACACACAGATTAGTCACGCACATATACACACACAGACACACACACACACATATACCCGCCTCCTCAGAAACGGCTCTGGGTTGGTCCATCAGTCGGTCAGTCTTTGTCCTCCCGTGTGCTGGTGGTGTTGTGAGTGAATCGGGACTGGATCCCTGGAACTACTAGTAAAAGGACGACGTGAAATTACCACGATGTTGTCCTTGAGAGAGATGCTCAAACATATGGCTGCTCTCGTACCCAAATTGCCAACAGCTGGCTTTGTGAATTCTGCGCGGATCCTTAACAACTTACTAACCGGCAGCTATTTGCGGATTTTTAGTGGACTTCTTGTCTTTTCCCTATAAATGTCGGTGCCCCCCCAGGAAAAATCTGAGTTAAGCTATTTCACGGGGTGTGTGGGACGTTGAATGGAACGTCGTGTTGCGTAAAGCGCCCGCGCTGCCAGTTTTGGAGAGTTGGAAAGCCGAGCGCTCCTCTTTGAAAAAGATGAACAACTCAAAGAATCAGAGGGTAAGCTGTTGTTTTCCTTTGTTACTAAAGGCTTAGTGCATGACGACAAATGGAAAATGTTACCTGTAATACACGTCCCGCTTTGAGTAACGAAACCCCCATACGAGCTGTCGAGAAGCAGCTTGAAGATTGAGCCTGGAGTCTAATCCAATAACTCTGTAAAGACGAGACGCCATTAACTCGTTTAAAAACCTGGCATTTTGAACTTGCCAAGTCTCCATTCCCACTTCAACCTAGGCAGGAACCTAATTAGAATAAATAAGGTCTTGTGATGAATTCGGCTCGCAGATGTTCAACCAATCATAACATTTCCAAGTTGTGTCACAATGCTCTTTACCTCTGCAAGGTCTATTCTTTAGTGCGGAATAATGTTAAGATAATATTAGGTTAACTGCCTTCCAAAGACGAATTTAAATGAGGAAATTGCTTAATCCTAAAAGTAAAAAAGTGGAGCATTTTTTTAGGGAGCTTGTTTTTTATTTTCCTCTTTGCCCCTTTTACGTCATACGTAAGGCATTGATTTAATGACTGCATTTCTGTTTGGAAAAAAAGATCAATATATTTATAAGAACAACTAATGTCTGTCATTCTGTCCCTATATGTCTTTGCCTGTCCTTGGTGCTGTGGGTGTGGGTCGCTGGAGTAAATTGTGACATTAGTACAGGGGACAGTGAGTCTCTATTTCATGCTTTGTGGTGACCTTATGACATATCACCCAACTTCTAAGAGTGTGAAAATGTGTCAACTGTGGAATAATAGTGCAAAAATAACCTAATCATCAACCTTTCCCCTCTCTTGTGAATAAATTTTTCCCAAATGCTCCAGTTAGCAGCGTAGAAATAGCTGTGCTTAAATTGAACCCTGGAGTCCAAAAGTAAAATATAAGAATATTTAGCTTTTTTTCACACATAATTAGCATAATAAAATGTGGTTTGGACAGAATGATGCTGAGTGCTATTGATGCCAACTTGTAAGTCAGTGACATATGTTTATATTTCAGGAAGCAAATCCTCACATTTTCCATTTAAATATATACAACACTAAAAAGAAAAGGGAGCTGCTGAAAAAGATTTTCCTTAAGAGCAGTGGCCTGAGAGTGTGTGTGTGTGTGTCACAGACAGTTATTTTTTTGTGTGTGTTTGACTACCAGACTGTGTGTAGCTCTGACCACTTTATATAATCAACTGCCACTGAAACACTCTCCCTGCAGACATCAACCAAACAACATGCTGCATCTCTGTCGGCCGATTGTCTTCACCGTATTTAATAACAGGCTGCTTCCCAAAACACAAATAAAGTTCAGGTTTTAGTCTCGTGTTGATTTTAAAAGGTCACCTGCATCAGTCTGAGGTTAAACAATCAAAGCAGATGAGATCTTTCCATTCCTAAAATACAGCCTGCACTTCTCTGCATGTGGTGTATGTGATCATTCTGCCCCTACTACTGTTACAACCACATCCATCTCTGATCATTAGTAGTGAAAAGGTCACTGATGTGCCAGAGCTCCTGCTCAGTGGGAGCACACATCATTCTCATTATATAGTCTGATTCATTTTTTATGTAATACTATCTTCCTATTGGTACTCTCTCTGTCTACTCCTGGTTGTTGTATGCTGCAGTTAGACTCATCGTATTCACTGTTAAATGCATTTCTGCTTGTGCTTTTCATTGTGTTTGCAATTACACAAGGAAGTAAAAAGTCAGCATCCCGTGTCAGTTCACTGGAATCCTTCAGCCCTCGTCTAGCAATCAATAACCACTTACTGCAGAGGAGCTTTCTGCAGCCAAGTGTCTCTGTCCACTAACTCTCTCTCTTTAGAGAGAGGTACGTGTGTCCTATGCTAGTATGTTTCTCACCTACTTCCCTTTTCTCCTCAGCCTTCATCAACCTCTGCAGGCGTGTGTGTGTGTCTGCATACTCCCGTTGGATCTCTCCATCACTGCACTGTGCTGCTGTGTGCGTGCAGTAGAGGTCATTGTGTTTTCTCTGTTCACATTCGATACATTCATTTCTTTTTTCCCAGGGAGGAGATAGGTAGGACCTCCTCAGCCTCAGAAACACAGGGAGAACTGCAACCCATTAGTCTGTTCCATATGGCATGACACCAGCTGTGGAGGAGGGTTGGGGTGAATAGGACATTGTTTTGTTTGTGTTTGTGTGTGGGTGTGTGTCTCCTTGAGTTAGGTGTCTAATAAATGCTCTGAAAAATGAGCGACTTATACTCTGCTCTGCCACAATATTGCCTCCCCACCTGGTTAATTGTAATATATATATATATATATATATATATATATATTTTTTTTTTATTTTATTTTTTTTTTTTAATTTTAAAAAAATTCATATAAAGCCTTTTACTCATATTTTCTTGCAACCTTTCTTGCCAGCTTTGGTCCTCCACCCCTGATCTGGCCTCAGACTCAGATGCACATTAAACAGAATCACTACAAAAACTTTTCTGACATGCCATGCAAGAGCTCCTCTTGTATTGTTCTGTCCTCCCCCCCTTTCTCCTTTTAGCAGCAAGTGTTGTGCCAGTTAGCGCTGCAGAGTTCTCGATGTGTTTGTCCTGGCACACGTGCCACAAAATGAAAAAAATAGGCTGCACTTGAAGAGAGAGGACAGCTAGTTTTTGTATAGGAGCATCCATATATCTAGCAGCAGTGGAGAAATTGGCTTGGTTTGAAGATGCTGATTCAGTGGTTGTAGACAGAACTGATGTACAAACAGGAAATCAGGCAAATAAACCGACAGACAATTAGAAGAGACTGATGGCCTGACAGTGCAGAGGAAGACTGTTAAGGGATTGATGGTCATGGACGAGAAAGCACAGTCCCACAGACAGATAATCAGACAAGCAGCTACTGGCAGTGGATCACAGCCAGATCTGGTCCACGTCTGTCTGTCATGTCTGTCTGAGGAAGCAGATGCTGAGCTGTCAGTCATGCATACAGTGCAGTTTGACAGGCTGTCGTATACCTGCTATCTGTTGTTTAAGTGTGTGTGTGTGTGTGTGTGTGTCTTCCTTCATTTTATACTGTGTCTGTGCTACCAATCCATTATTAGGTTATGTTTGTTTAGAGGAATTGCTCTTTTGTCGCTGATATGAGGGATCCACAGAAGACACATGCTGTCTCTATGGAGAGCCAGCATAATGGATAATGCATCTGCTAGGTTAGTCTCCATCTTATTCCCATGGTCCACTGTTGAAATGCCAACGTGACCGTATAAACTCAATCATAAAAATATCAGGTACAGCTTAACACATCACATCAGACTGTGTGGGCTGTGGTTAGATGTTGCAGGCTGCACCCTTTTTGGACAAAAATTTGCTTAGTGATCAGCTCAGCGGGACAACCTAAAGGGATGCAGTGTCTGCTTGAATCCAGAATGATATGCTGCTGTTGACAATGAAACATATTTATTTGGATCTAATTTGTGTGCATGTGTGTCTGTTCATTTGCGGGGTGACAGAAAAAGAGCCTTCATAAATACCACTAGACTGAGTACTTGGTGACTATTAGTTCTTTTTTCTGTATTTTCTAAAGATTGAATCATGTCAACTGGACTTCTTTCTTCTTTGCTAGAAAAGTTTTGCTGCTTCTTTAGTCTGAATAAAGTGGCATGAAGAAACCCAGTTATATCCTCCAGAGTAGGCCTTTGTTCCACTTTGGCCTTAATAGACTTGTTAACGTGGGAGGTGGGGTCAGGGTGGAGTCATTAAGATGTAAGAATTACGACCCCAAACCCCTAAGATGGGCGTTGTAAGGTGTGGCCCTTTGGGTGGATGTGTGAAGCAGTCTGGGGATGGATGAAAGGGCAGCATAAAAAATTGTGCCTGAGGCCTCCTCCTCTGTTGAGTGAAGGATTCTTCATGTGAACAAATGGCTTCACGCACTCTCTCATACCATCACTTTATTCACACTGAAGAAGGTGCTTGGATAATTAGCGAAATGTTTCTAACCAAGAAGAGAAAAAGTCCAGTTGACATGTCTCTCAATGTGGAATTTAAGACAAGACCAGCTCTGCTCCTGCTAATGGGATAGTTCATGCCACAACATAGAGTCTGTGCATTGTTAAATATTATGTCGAACGTGTGTATCTCTGCAGTGCTTGTGTTGGTGGTGTAAATTAGTGTGTAGAAGTTGTATTCTAGTTTAAAGGCTTTTATGTAAATGCGGATTTCCCCAATCTGTGAAAATATTCTGGAGGGCAGAGATAAGAACCATACACACACACACACACACACCCTTACTTGCTATGATTAATTATATTCCCTCTTTTGTTCTTTTGCTTTTTGAATTTTAGTTGCCCTTATCTGCCTTCTTGTCCCCCCCAACTAATTTTCCATTGAAGTAACTCACATGCCTGTACACATGTGCACAAGTGTGCAACACCCACACTCACACAGACTCCAAGGGTTAATGTGGACCATTAGTAACCAGAGCAGGCTGCAAGTGCTGTAAAGTGGCAGAAGGGTGGAACCAAAGTGACAGATTCAGGGACTGTGAGTGAATCTCACCTTACACGTGTTTCCCTTGACATTAATATGACTGTCATTAATCAAGGCAGTGAAACAAATACTACTTTTACTACCCAGTGATAGCAATATTAGCCAGGTTTTAATTCATGGCATGACACACAAAAAAGACAGTGTGCAGTCTTTGATATCCAACCACTCATTGTAAACCTTATATTTACAGAAGGCCTTAAATTATGTTGCTGACAAAGTGAGGGCAGGAATACTGTAATTTCTGAACTCATGAAGCTGTTAGAAAAGACTTGCTTTGCTGAGGTGAGTGTGTGGAATATAAGCTCCACACACTCCCCTCAGCTGTGCCTCATCTGTGCCTTTCTTGGTCATTGTACCCTGAGGACAGAGGGCTAAGGGTCAGTTTAGTGATATCTGGTTTTGCTTTCTCTCTGCTCAGAAGTCCTGCAGCTTCATAAATATTGTAATGAATTGCATTCACTTCAGGGCCCTGCTGGTCGATAGTAGTTCAAGGGGACACACACACACACACACACACACACAGCCACGTAGTACCTGCTGCCTTATTATTGTGTGTCTTGTCTCTCTGCCTCTGTCTCCTGCATGAGAGACCTTTACAACAGACAAAAACCTGACCTCCCCTCCAACATCTCACGTGGGGCAACACATGTGGTTATATATACACGTGGCCATATAGTCTAAATAAGGCAACAGTAGCAACGATGATAAATAATGAAAAGTGATAAAAGCGCTTGAACACAAAGGGAGCTCAGAGAGTGCACCCCAAATATATGAGAGAGCAACAGACAATGGCTACATTTACGTGGAATGCAATGTCTGGGTATTGATTATGACATTGGAATCTGTAAACAAGTGTGTCTGATTATTTTTATCATTGTAAGGCCCAAGTTGTAATATGCATAATTACATTGTGGAGTATTCCAGGAGAGTGGAGAGAGACTAAGTACAGAGAATAGTGGGCAAAGAATATAAAAATAGCGTATGGGTCGTCTGTGTGCTTAGAGAGTATAAATACCTTGCTAGGGAAGAAACTACAGGTTCAGCAAGCCACCAATGGTAGTTAGATGCGTTTTTTCTTTGTTCAGATCTTTCTAAAAATGTTAGAAAAATGTAAACAAAAATGCCGTAACAAACCCAAAATTCTGAAACTCTTCTTTCTCCCATTTAAAATTTATAGCAGGTAGCAAACAATAAAATCATATGGTTTCCTGAGCGGTTGGAATATTTTTGAAAGTTTCATGCAACATGATTTTGCCTGTACGTACTTTACTTCAACACCTGTCTCCTCACTTACATTACACCACATTACTATGGTGTTAGCTGTACACGCTTTAGACTTAACTGTACCTTTCCATGTGTGTCTGTACTACAGTGAAGTTAAGCTGGATGAGCTAATTAGCCCTAATTCAGACAAGGAGGCAGGCCTAGGATTACTGCGATAAGTAGTGTGTGTGTGTGTGTGTACGTGTGTGTGTGTGTGTGTGTGTGTGTGTTACTGAAACTGTCAGGCTGTTGAAACTGTTAATCGGCAACGGGTTTGGGGTAGGCTTATTTGCAAAAGTCAACTAATGAGAGCTTCAAAAATGCTTAACAATGTGTTGCACACCAAGTATTAGGATGGGCATTCAGCAGCAAGATAAATGGCCAGTACTCACCCCACTAAGGATGAAAAGGAGCTTAATATTACAGGACCCAGCAGGGAGCCACTCTCGTTCTAGAAGCTGTGATGCTGTGACCTCTTACCCTCACCCCTCTCTGCCTCTCTTTGTCGCCTTAGCTGTTTCTCATCTGCCATTTGCTGTCGTCTCATTCTATTGACACTCTATATCATCCTTCGTGAATCAGATTGAAGTTTTTGGTAATTGCAGACATAAAAAGGGAAAGGCAAAGTTTATTTTGTTAAAATGTGTTTGTTTAACGAATTAATTTAGCATTTTTTTGCAAAGAAATGTGGTGCTGTGTGTAAACAGTAACGTGCTCACTGCAGGTCTGGATTTGCTTGTTTCTGATTTATCCATGCTTGTATTTATCAGTAGAAAACTGAAACCAAGCCTGTAAAATACACTTGCCATGTGATCCTGTTGACCAGTCACAGGCACGAGATGTGAATAATGTTGCTGGCTAAGTAACTGCAGCCTCCCCCACCTTTACCCAAGACGTGAGGTAACATGTTATACTGAGAGCTGGTACATACACTCAGGAGTTTTTAGTACAGTCAAATTAGTTTTTTTAGATAAGGTGTCACACTCCACCCATCTTCTTATAGACTTCTCAGCATAAGTGATAAGTGACACACCCAACTTCCGTTCAGAGTGACAGATGCTGTTAGAGAAGAAACAGGCTGTAATGGCATGTGACGGCACAGGGTGGATGTATGCAGGTTTCTGTCTCATATGCATGTTTTAATGTAAAAACATACATAAAGATTTTGATCAGGGCCTCACAGGGGAAGCTTGCTAATATATTGATAATATGTACTGCTGTGTTCCAGCCTGCATTGCACTTAGTGTTCCAGTAAAGGTCACTGATGATGTTAAAATACTGCTGTGTGTGTGTGTGTGTGTGTGTGTGTGTGTGTGTGTGTGTGTGTGTGCATATTTCATAATTTATTAATTAGCTCTTGCAGCTCCCCATTGCTGGCTATTTTGAAAAGGGAGCTGCTTGGCAACAACTTTGCCTTTTTTTGATCAGAAACTGTGGATCATGTTCTCTTCACTTTGGAGCTGTGAAACATACAAATTTATGCCAGAACTGCTCGGGAAAACAATTATTACCATATTTTTTTTTGCAAATAAAATGTTGTAGCAGTTCAAACCAAGTGCTTTTTACAACCTTTTATGGTCGGTCTGGATCCTTGAAGAGTGTATTATATTTTCTGCGCTTAACACTCAACTCCATATGGCTGTACAGTTCAGTTTGTTATATTGTAATATTTCTTTGTGTTTTGAATTGTTACCCATGGTCCTCTTAGAGGTGAGGTTGAAGATGAGTAGGAGGGGTACTGCTGCTGTTTGTGTTTTTGTGCTGTTGTTACTAATAATAAACTACCCTGCAGTTTAAATGTTCCTTTTTTCTAGCTCACAGTTAATTGTGAGGCTGGTCTGGAACCTGTACACAGTGTTGCATAAATCTATTCTCTGCAGTCATGTTAGTTACATGCTTTGAGACCACACACAGTCATATAGTACATATACTTAAACATTTTTCCTGTTATTATCACCTATTCATTGCCTTCAAATGATTATGCAGTTTGGTTTGCCTGCCTGCCTGCCACTTCTCCCGCCTCCCACTGGGCTACTATATTATAATGTGGACCCAGCATATTAAGCTGAGTGTGCACAGTCGTGTAAGATCCACCATCAAGCTTTAGTGTGCCTATAAATTGTTGAAGCGATCACTGCTTGGTAAACTGTAAGCTCCCTGTGCACTCTCTTAGCTTTAAACAAATGTGCTTTATAGCTTGAAATTTACTCCACTGTTGCTCTCCTTAGGGACAGAAGCCAAAAAAAAAATGCACTTGTGAGTACACACATAGCAAATATCTGCAGATATCCTTTCATGCACTTGTTTGTGCCCAAAGATCTATTCCATCCCTTGTACAGGCAGCATGATGGACAGGTGCATTATACTACACACAATAAATTATTTTGTTCTTTAGCACTTTATGCTAGAGACTCCATTCCATGTTTGGTGGCATCCAGCTGCAATGAAACACATCTGTGTGTGTGAACATCTGGCTGCAAAGTTGTCTGAACACATGCTCCGGCACGAGCCCTCACAGTTTTCTGTGTCTCTTTTTTTGGCCAATATTTAAAATCATATAAGCAGCCAGGAGGGAGGAGAGTTCACTGTGTTACAGCTTTCCCCATACACCTCAGTGATGTCATCAGCATATTGGCACCTAGACGGGGGCACACAGGCACACTTTGCCATATGAGAGGCCCTTGGGTTTGTGTGTTATGTGTTCTGGCACAGAACAAAGGTGGACTGCCTTTTATCCAGATTTGCTGTCGTAAAACGGTGAATGCAAGCACTCCACTAACTGCTATTTCTCCCCACCCTTCCTTTCAGTCTTCCATAGCCTGTACTAAACCAGTTCCTTTCACTGTTGTTGTGCCCTGGCTTCCCAGCAGCAGCTGGAGTGTGAAACACTGAAGGGGCGTTGTTTGGTGAATAGAATCATTGTCTTTGAATGATTTAGGATTGTTGTTTTCTGTTTTCCCCTCATCTAAACTGTGCCTATGTGCACATACTTATGATAGTGACATATGTTGTGTGTTACTGACAGTCTGCTAGCGTGATGTCCTCTCCCAACATTCCAACAATTCACTCACCTCTCACTTTCAATTATTTTCCCCTATTCTTGACATTTTTGTATCCTTTGTTCTCCCCTCTCACTATATGCTACTTGTATCTTAATTCCTATTTTTCATTTTCTCTCATACACAAACCCTCTCTCAGCTAATTTGCCATTGATTTTCTTTCACTCTTCATTTATTTCTTGCTCTGTCTTGCACTGAGAACTGCTCCCTCCATCCTTAATTGCAGCTCGCCTATGGGTATAGCAGAGGAAAAGGGAAAGAGGGTGAGCAAGAGGGAAAGTAGCGGAAGAGGGTGGAGAGGAAGGCGAGGCACATAGTTGTGGCTGGCTAATTGAAAGCCAGCTGTTTGGTCAGTAAAGTCCCAGCATATGGGAGTGGTCAGGAATTTGCAAGTCTTGGTTATGTGTCTATATGAAATAGAGATGGAGCACATTTGTGTCAGTCTTCATGTATGTGGCTGTGAAGATTAGCTTTTTCGTGTGTCTGTGTGTGTGTCTGTGTGTGTGGGTGTGTTGTTGTTATTCACCACTGATCAGTCACTTTTACTCTGCCTTCCAGCTTTTGTATTGGGCTAATCATGTGGAGCATATTGTCAGTTGACAAAGACAATAACATTAGAATAAGAAAAGAGTAAAAGAGTGGTGGTTGAAGAAACGACCCTCTAACTGGAGAATGCAGGTTCCATATTAGGTGTCCACATGCTTACCTGCTTTTGATCAGAATGCTAATAATCTGATGTTCAGATAATTTCTCACCATCTTTATTAGTGTGCATGCTAATTAATTAATAACAAAATACATCCAATGCTGGTGGGAGTTTTTAGTTTTTACTGTACTGTACTGTAATTACTGTACATGTTTTACTATAATTACCATAATCAGTATTTAAAATATTTATTTTACTTTTGTACTTTATAATCTGCTTAGTGCTTGTAGTTGAGTGAAAGATTTAAAGTGAAACTTGTATTGGTGTATTTTTTAGGCCAATACTTGCACTTTTACACGAGTATGGAGTTTGTGTACTTCTGCCAACTTTGCACACATTGTATCCCTATTTGCTGTCATGGGGTTGTCTAGCTGCAGACATCTGTAAGTGTCCGTGCTGACCCTTATGAAAATTTACTAACTCAAGCAAGACATTTATGGAGACATGACATGTCTCAGTTTCAACACCTGATATGTTGTTTATTTTCTATTGTGAGTAAATTATTGGTTGATCAGATTTGCAAATCATTGCATTCTGTTTTTATTTACGTTTTACACATTGTCCCAACATTTTTGGAAATGGGGTTGTATTTTGTGTCGCTAAAAATAATGGGCTACAAAGCTAAGTGGCAAAACATCTCAATCAAACCGTTGTACTATATAATTTAGTATCAAAGTGGAGGACTGACTGATGAACTGACCAACAGAATGATACTGCCATCCATAGAGACATGACCAAAAAATTCATGGTGAAAAATGGCCTTTATTTTCAGCTCTACAATTAGTTGCTACATTTCACAATTGCTTATATGAGTAATTTGGTTCAGTAAATTAACCACAATTTGTTACTAACTGCTTCTCCTCCCCACTGTTACTTTCATTTCCAGATGGTTTGAATTAACATACTTGTGCTGTACAAAGCAAGACGTGTCTCTTGAGGTTTTTAATACATGCTGTGTGTTCAGCCTGACCTTTGGGACTAACCCTATGCTGTAACTGTAACCGTCTGGTCTGCTTTGGGATAGAGGTCAGAGGTCAAGGGTCGGTGAACTGAACAGAAAAGCCTAACCATGCAGAACAATGTATTGTAAACAAACCATTACACACCATCTGCAACCGCGTCAAATCCCCAACAGGCACGTGTGGTTGTGTGTGTTTGTGTGGGTGTGGGTGTTACTAGCCCTGTGTTCACACCCACAGACACACAAGTGAGGACCAACACACAAGTGAGGACCAACACACACAGCCAGACGGAGACAGAGAGGTGACAGAGGAAGTGACCATCTGGTATTTACTGAGGAATTGAATTACCTGCTGAAAGGTTACGTTGGCATTATGCATGTACTGTCTCCATCATACAGTGATGGTATATTGTATATATTGTTTAAAGCAGAAATCGTCTTTTTATTGCGACTTTTGTGAAACACTTGTTAACTTACATCTTTTAAACAAATGTGCACACACATTCTCAGTCTGGATTCAGTCTTATCTAAATCCAGGATTTATATTCAAATATAACTCTATACAACAACGTTTTCTGTCTTTGGCCATTAGTGTATCCTTCAAATTTTAGGGAAACACAATATTCTCCATTTGTGCTTTTTTCCTCTCAGATAAAGACACTATCTATTCCACTTATTTCCACGACTGCTCATTTAGAGAGCTTTATGCTTCATTAACTTGGCAGCACATTTACCTATATAGAACCTACTTCATTTTTTAATTGGCAACTCTCTCTTTATGTCATCCTTATTGTCACAAGCCTTTTGTCTTTGTTTTTCCCATCACCTTTATCTTGCCGGCAGAACACCTCAATCTTCCTGCCCTCTTGCTTAGCACCTCTCCCCAGCCTTCCCTCCTGATCCCCTCTTGACACACTGCACTTTCTCTTTATTTTCCTTCACTCACAGTTACCTTCTTCTCCTTTTTTCTCAAGCCAGACTTTTCACCTCGTCAACCCAGATCTCCTCTTTTCTTCTCTCCCTTCCTCTTTTCCACTTGGTTCCACAACTCCCCCATTGTTTTCTTTGACAGCACCACCTCCCATCTGTGTCACTGTGTGATATCCAGCATGCACCGCATCCCTGCTGCCCATCTACCCTTCGTTCACCCTCTATCTTCTGCTGTCCTTTCTGCCACCATCAGCCTCTCTGGCAATGCCCACTGGTCTAACACCTGCCACCCTGTGACACTATGTGAGGGAATCACTGTAACAACGTATGTGTTTGTAGGTTGTTTGTGTGTGCCTGTGAGAATTTGTGAAAGATTATAAGGACAAAATCAGTTATTGTTCTCTCTAGATATTTGTTCTGATTTTGTTGTGGAATGTGTGTAAGCCTGTATTGTTTACAGTGTTTATCTCATACTGCCCAAGCTCATCAGGTTGTTCCATTAGTCCAATATGAAGCCAGATATGTGGATTAGAGTTAGATCTAGGCTGCTTGTCTTCTTTTCTAAGAAGCCCAGAAGGAGAAGCCTGTTAATTTAACTGGCATAAATACTGGACTTCCTCTCAGCAGGTCACTCTAAGACACACAGCATTGAAAAGGGGTGTGGTGACAGCTTCTTTACTCTGAGTCTGTGAGTGTGTGTGGATTACCTGTTTATGATTTATGGTGCCATTATTGACAAAGAGACAGTGGGATTTTCTCTTATTTCTCTCACTTTAAATTTGTCTTTTCTCCCTTCTTTTTTTTTTATTACTTCTACAAACTTAAAATAATCCATCAAAGTCGTCAACACTCAACCAAACTCATCACCAATAAAGAAAAAAACCAGCCAATCTTTACATTTGAAAAACACCTTTATAAAACTATTAGATTTTGATTACTGGATGAGTTGCTTTAACAATTAAATAGCAATCAATGAGCTATTTGTATGGCAAATTCAAATTATCTGGCTGATAATACGACCAAGAAAATATTGAAAGAAGATCAAACAATAATATTTAAAATCAATACTTTTGGGAGGTTTCTCAGTTTTTTATAAATTTTCTTGCTGGGCTTTTGAACTAAGTGCAAGCCGACCTGAGAGGTTTTTACTGGTTCCTACACAAGATGTCTGACGTAATTAAAAATGTATTAAACATTAGAGAAGCTGACAGGTGTAATGCTTTAAAATGTGTGTAATGTGTTCTCGCCTTCTGGTCCAGATTTGCTTTTTAGTGGCAGAGTTTGGTCTGATTTTATTTTTTTGGGTTAGACAGATAGGGAAGCACTGTTATGTGCAGTATGTGCACATTTATATTAAATCTTGTCTTTCATTCAGGAAAGGCTTTTCCTGTATTAATCCTTGCGCTTGTTATTGTTTTATTGTGGATTTAGTATATGGGAACTAGTAATTATAGTTTTAAAGGCCCTCTGTAGAATGAGAAGTCAATTACCAACTGCATTAAAACAAAATATATACACATATATAACTTTTAGCTTGTGCATTTTTCTACTTTTCTCCCATTCTCAAAATGACTTATTTTCTTTCCATAAACAGACAACTATAATGAAAGAAAAGCACATTGACTCTCAGAAACACTCAATCTTTAAAACTGAATTCCGCATTTGTACCTTGCAGACATCTGGTAGTTAACTGCTATCTGTGTTTATACTACAGCTGTAATTTGGTCTTCTTTCTTTCACGGTCAAGAGCACCATAATTGCCTTTTAGCCAGTGCAGGCCTACATTGCATTAACCAGCACCAGTGTAGATTTTACACACATCTACGCTGATCATTATCTTCATCAGCATAAAAGCACTGAATCATATTGTATCAGATAATTCTTCACTCCAGCAGTCTTTCTGTAATGTGTTTGGTTTAGACAGAGAAGTTGGATTTTATGTGGGGTTTACAGCTGTTAGTGTATCTTTCACCACCATGCATAACCAGTGTGGTTTTATCCCAAAAGCGAGTTTGTTTTTCTGATACAGTGATTAATTAAGGATTACATGGAAGCTCATTTTGTACTATGTCCAAGCTAAAATGTGGGTCCTAGGGGAGACCTTTATGTCCAAGCAGCAGTCATTTTTCTCCCACTGAGCCTCTGTTGAACAAAGTGAGACCCATGCTAAGAGAGAGACAAGTAGAAAAGAGAAACTAAGTGTGTGTGTGTGTGTGTGTGTGTGTGTGTGGAGGAGAGGAGAAGAAAAGCCAATTGAGGACAGTGAAGTGGAACGGACAGAGTGTGAAAGAAGGCACAAGAAAATGACCAAGTATAAAAGCTTAAATCAAAAGAATAAAAAATGTATAAGAATTAGGCAGAGAGAGATTGCAGATAAATGAGAAATATTGGAGTGGAAGAGAGGTAGGTGCATTTATCAGGCAGAGAGAGGTGTTAGAAAAGAAGGGCAGAAGGAGCATTAGAGATTATTTGTGTCTTGAGCTTGCAAATGAGTGTGAGCTTGCAAATGTATCACAGAAAATGATAAGCACACACACATTCACATGCAGTCCTCCAGCAGCTGTGTGGATGGTGCAAGCCATTTTTTTTCAGTCATTTATTATAAATGCAAAGTAAACTCGATGTTTTCCTACTTTATTTAGCAGGAAATTTAAAGATGGTCTCACTGGTTGATATTCAGTGGATTGAAGCAATTGATGTGTAAATATATTCAAAGGTTCAAAGGTATTTTATCTCAAAAGGACCACTCGCACTAACACAGCTTTGCTTGGTCTTTGATCCCTTTGTGGATTCCTTTGTGCTTTGTCAACCCTTTCACCTCATATGTTACTTCTGTCCCTCACTGTCTAGTGTTTTAAATTTATGCATATAATATTTTTGTTTTGCTGACAGAGTGAAGAGGGTCTTAGAAATTTGTATAAACCCTGGACAGCATCACCAGAGACAGACAGTTTAGCTTTGAGGAACCCTTACCGTCTGTATGTCTTTGGGTTTATGAGTGTGTGTGCATGTGTCTACAGTGTGTGCGTACTCTTGCATGCAAGTGTCTTTTTCATGGCAGGCAGGATGGGTTTGTGACCCAGATAAGTTAGGTCAAATTTAGTGTGATAACACTTTCTGTTTTTGACAAATGGCCTTGAGGATCAGGACAGTGCTGAGAAAAGTGTGTATGTGTACATTTGTCTGTCTGGAGCTTCTCATTTGTGCTGCAGATGTTTAATGTTTGACAGCTTCATTCTTTATTCTCTCACTCAAAATCTGCTGCTGCCCGTGTGTGTGTCTAGTGCTAAATGATTTAGCAGCTGTGTCGGCCCACCAGGGCAAGGGCTTGATGGCTTGATTTGTCAAAGACAAGATTGTTTTCAATGTGCCATTAGCTGTGATTAAAGTCACACATTTCTTTAAATCCGGTTCGTCTCTTTCCCTCTGCCTTTCCTTGGCCTTGCAGGACAGTGACATCCAGAAGAAAATTGACCATGAGATCCGGATGCGTGATGGAGCCTGCAAACTGCTGGCTGCTTGCTCCCAAAAAGACCAGGCGCTGGAGGCAGCAAAGAACCTGCAGACCTGCAGCACTCGCATCATGGCCTACATGTCAGAGCTACAGAGGATGAAAGAAGCTCAAGTTATGCAGAAAGTCACACGGAGGTCGTCGGATGCAGGGCCAATGGATGACAGGCTCCCATGCAAAGGAAAAGTGGCAATCTCAGGCAAGTACATTAACTACGAAAACTATTAAAGAGCACTGTAAATGGTAAATGTTCTGCACTTATTGGTACTCAAAGGGCTTTAACCTGCTTCTCATTCACCCAATTGCACTTATAATCACACACACAACGATGGGGGAGCTGCTAAGTTGGGGTTCAGTGTCTTGCTCAAGAACACTTCGACATATGAGAGGAGGAGCAGGGGATCAAACCAACAACTGTGCGATTGGTGGACGACCACTCTATCTCCTGTGCCACAGTCGCTGTATTGCTCTAATGCACTACAAAGCTTCAGTACTCTCGTCAGGCAAAGAATAAGATCAAACTTCTTTCCTCTCTCATACATATGTTTTCTTTCTGTTTTTATTGACCACGGTGAATGTGGTGATTGTGGAACTGCAATGTTTGTTTGAATATTCACACCTGGGAGCAAGAGAGCAGTTTTTTTTTTAACATGCTTAATTCGTTTTTAGAACATGATGAGAAAATCCAGACAATACTTTGTAATGGGGTGAAAATTGTGTTTGTCGGTGGAGGGTCATAAGGGGCATGAGGGGCACTGTTGCACATCTTGTACACAGCTGGAGAGTGTGCACCCCCCCCCCCCCACACACACACATACACACACACACACACACAGATACACACATATCAGTTCAACTGTAAGGGTGATTAACATTTTTGTGGTTTAATCCCTTGTCTTCTGTCATTACAGATCTTCGTATCCCTCTCATGTGGAAAGACACAGAGTACTTTAAGAACAAAGGAGGTGAGGAGCTACTGCTGTATGCGTGTGAAGAAATTCATTGATGGCTTGTTAATGATTTATGCCCGTAGGATTTAGTAATGATTTGCTTCTGAGGGAGATGGTATGAAGCTTGAATAAAACAAATTCATTGTGCATTTAGGGAACTTCCCTAGTCCTTTGTCCTATAGCATGCTACTGTTAACTCAGATAGATTACATTTTTATACCTTTTATAAAAGAAATGCCATAGAAATAACACAATGGTAATCTTAATGTTGACTATTTTCGAAGCCAACCTACTCTTAAAATAGTAATGCCTGGGTTAACCTGTGTGCAGTCATTATCTCTGGCTCAGTACTGGCAACGTGAATGAACTGAATTAATCTGCATGACCTGTGCATATAAAGGAATTCAAGAGTCCTGTAGTAGACTCCTAACAAAGCTAAATGAGGCTATTAGTGAAGGTCATTAAGCACACTGAGAACTGAGCTCAGCTCAGGAGCCAGGGAGGAGTAAATGCTCCACTTTCACATGTCTAATAACATTTTAAGTGTTGATCTCCTACTTGGAATTATGTATTTGAATAGTAAGTGTCAATGTGCTACAGACAGGGAAGTCGATAAACATAGACACATACACAAACATAGACATTTTGTAATAACCACTGACTGCCCACAACAATTTACAAGATTACCCATAATCATAAATGAAGCACATCCAAAGGAGTATTACTGCTTCTTTGGTGTATATATAATAGAAGCAACTGCAACATTAAAGACTATTGTGTTTAAGTTTCAACCACAAAACAGTCAACAATGCATTATAGGAATTAGTAGCACAGTTAGTCATTGAGCTTCCTGAACTGAAACTAACAACAGTGGAAGTGCAGGTCATCCAGGTGGAGGATTTCTAAATTCTCAGGTCATATCCTTTTCTCTAGCCTTTCCACCACACTATTCTAGCTGATACAATTGAATAAAAGCTGTTGACAAATCTAAGAGAATCTGGTGTTTTCCTTTTGTAGAGCTTCATCGATGTGCAGTGTTCTGCCTGTTGCAGCTAGGGGGAGAGATCTTTGACACAGAGATGGTTATAGTGGATCGGACACTCACTGATATTTGTTTTGACAACACCATCGTATTGTAAGTCTGCCCCGGTACAAAAAAATCCAAATATACTGTAATACTCCCAGGAAACTCACAAATGTGACACTAATGTAATCGTGTTCATTGTGTACATCCTTTTGCAGTAGTGAAGCCAGCCCAGGTTTTGAACTCCGTGTTGAACTGTACAGTTGCTGCTCGGAGGATGACTACTCAGCGGGGAGCACACCAAGAAAACTAGCCAGTAAACTGAGCTCCTCCTTGGGCCGATCAGCTGGAAAGAAGCTTCGGGCAGCCATGGAGCCTGGACCATGTAGTCCCGTCAGCAATGGAGGGGCATCTCCTCTGCTGTTGCCCATTCCCTCTGTACCGTAAGTTTGATTTGAAATAATAGCTGGGTTACATTTTATAGCAGACAGTTTGAGTAAAGGGAGAATAGAGAGAGAAAGATATATTATAAGATTACAGCCAGACATATTTATGGAGATCGTTTTTCACTGTAAAAATGCAAAGTCAATGAATACATTTCTCTCCCTCCTCTTATGTATCGACAGAGGCCCCAAGTACCACCTCTTAGCTCATACCACCCTGTCATTGTCACACATCCAGGACAACTTTCGCACACATGACCTCACCATCTCAGGCAACGGTGAGTGGCAGCCTCCATCAGTTTGTCTTCTCACCATCTTTCTCCTTTATCTGCCAGATCAGCCATCTGTCTGTTTTTGTCCCTCTCTCACTCATCACTCCCTCACTTCTCCTCCTTACATTCTATAATAATTTGCTTTTAAATCAGCATTCTGTGCACCTTCTTCCCCCCCCTGTCTGTCCTCCCCCTCTGACAGACAGCCATTCTCAAGGTCACAGTAATAAAAGGCTGTGCTAGTGAGGTGACTGCTGTGTAAAGCTGTAATGATGTAGGCTAACAAGGGCCCAGAGCCACAGACAGACAGGCCCCTCGCGTTTTATTTACTGGCCCTTCAACCTGCTGTAAAGTTTCACTGCAACACTTCATGGCCCTCTCTGCAGCTGCCAATCTTTTATATTCATGTGCCTTGACTTGTGTGTTAAAGGGGGGCTGTGTGACGTGAGTACGACCGGTGTATCTGTGTTTGTGGGTACATATGAGTGCTGTTTACACGTGTGTGAGTTGAATTATGAATGTCATGTGAGAAAATACTTATTTAATAATAATGTTTACGTATGCCCATCTATTTCTCTCTCCCTGTAGAAGAGTGTTCTTACTGGCTGCCACTCTATGGCAGTATGTGTTGCCGCCTCGCAGCTCAGCCTCACTGTATGACCCAACAGATGATGAGCGGATGCTTGAAAGTTAAGGTAAGCCAGCAGCTTTGTATGCAGCAATGAAAGGTAACTATTTCTTTCAGGCTTTCCATATCTGTGTTTTTTTTTTGCCTTTCCTCCTCCTCTACTTCCCTCCTTTCCTGGTTATGAAGCCATCTTTTTTTTTTTATTTCACTGACTTTTATTCCACATTAAACCGATCTTTTTCTGTACCTTACAGCAGTGTGGAGGTGACCCTCAGAGTTGGACAAAAGTGTATGCAGTTCTGAAAGGAACAAGCCTTTTTTGCTACCATCGGCAAGAAGATGTGGAGGCTAATGCTGAACCAGCTTTCACCATTGCCATCAACAAGGTCAGCAAAGGAGTCATTTAAAAGTAGAAATATCTGGAATGTAGTAAAAAGCTCTGTCTCCAGAGGTTGACCCAGACAGAAAACCTACAGTTGTGTATATTTTGGAACACCTAAGGCATAGGGGGGCCTAGATAGTAAGGGGACTAGACTTGTGATTAGATTCCATTTTGAATTCCAGTTTGAGCCAACTGGCAGAACCTCAGGCAAAAATGTGAATAAATAAAAAGATCTTCTCAAAAAATCTACTAGTAAGCTGCCCTTGAGCCAGGCGTGTAGCCATCAGTTTCCCCAGTAGAGCTCCCTGGAAGCCAAGAGAAGAAAACTGGGGTCCTGTTGCCTTCTGGCATAACTGTGTTCAGCAAGGCTTTAAAAGAGCATGCATGTCAGAGCAAACAGATTTAAATTAAATGTTAAATGTTCTGTATCATTTCTCTTGTCCCTTCATTTTTCTAGGCACCAAAGTGAGAACAATCAGGTAGCCAGTCAGGTTCTCAATCATCTTATTTCCTGCGTCTGTGTCTGAGAGTTAATGCTTGTGGCGTTTCTAATTTTTTCCGCAGTGACTCATTCTTTCTTTTGTAGCCTCTGACCCTGAGCAGACATATGACCTAAAGCCAAGTCAGTCAGATCAGATCATAGCTGTATGATCCTTTTGTTAATCATCTGTCTGACAGTGAGGGAGGAGGGACGGCAGTATGAGGAGTATGTGAATGGAACAACACTGCCATCTAGTGGTCACATACACACCTAGACACATTTGGAGTAGAATGAGGCAGTGGGAATTGGGAGTCTGCACCTTTTGTTGTATAATTGCTGAAGGGAAATGGTTTGGAAGAGGACTAATTAGTAGCTTTATTAGTGAGGGCTTATTTTCAGTGGGGACTTACAATTACAATTGCCGTAATGATCACTTATTGCAGCACATAATTTTGTTCATTCAGGAGTGCTGGCATTCATTGCTGATTGTAGTCATTTCGTGGCAGATGATTGTACTCTTTGTTGCTCCCGTGTTTCAGGAGACCAGAATACGTGCGTCAGAGAAAGACCCTCACAGTAAAGTTCAGAATATCTGTATCAGTAACCATTACGGAGGTGAGGAGGTTACACACACTCTGACCACAGACAGTCGTGAGGACACACACCGGTGGATGGAAGCCTTTTGGCAACATTTCTATGACATGAGTAAGTACTTGCTCTGCTGTAACGCAGAAGGTGTCTGTGACTTACACCCACTACATATGTTACTATAGCTGCTTAAAAGACAGCACCTCAAAGCCACATACTGTTGTATAGTCTTTATCCTCTTCATGGTTCGCCAAAGGTCACACTTTGTCTCCAATATACAGGCCAGTGGAAGCAGTGCTGTGATGACTTAATGAAAATTGAGCTGCCATCGCCAAGGAAATCGGCTCCTGCCACACCAAAACAGGGCTCTCTATACCACGAAATGGGTAAGACTTCACACCAATTAAAAGATTCTTTTTGGTCATTTAAGGTTACGTAAGAAAAATAAAGGAGAAGATGGGAGAAGAAAAGATTGGGTTCACATTGCATGTGACTGTGTGTGACTTTAATTCCTTGCGTCCATGTGAATGACAGATGTCATCACAAATAAATTTTCCACTTTGATATGTCAAACTCACACTCTGCTTTACTTCTTTACTTCTCTGCAATGTAGATAGTATGGCATTATCTCTGACACGCTGACTCACTCTCTGTCTTCTGTTTCTTTTTTCCTCTTTGTCCTTTTCAATTTTCTTTGTTCCTAATCCATCGCTCCTTTGCTGTGTCTCTTTTGTCCTTTATTATTTCCTTGTGTCCTCATAAATTATTTATGATAAATGCCACATTCTTCATCACCTTTCGCTGTAAATTTTTAATGAGTGAATATTTTTTAACCTTGATTGGATTTATTTCTCTCATGCATTCATTTCCTTAATAAACACATCAACCCTTACCGCTTTCTGTTTATAACATCGTAAAACTAAATTCCACCTGTTGCACATATTCTGTCCACTCTATCCCTCTCTGTCGCCAACCTGCCTCTTGATTTTCCTAACCCCTTGGCAGCCCCTCTTGCCACACCCTCCTGTGAGGGTCTTCTGCTGCAGGATAACGCTGTGTCTGCTGAGATTCGTGCTCTGCTCTCGTCCTATTACAACGACAGGTGAAGTAACAGGAGTAGGGCTCCATATAAATGACACTGTGATAAATGTTGCAGTCCTGGGACTACAAGGTTATGACTCATCTACAGTGAAAATCTTTAAACAAATGCCATGTACTGTTCTGTCATGTATGTGTAGATTAAAGAAAATGTGTCCTTAGATAGTAAAAAAAAAAACATTTAATAACTCTGCACATATTTATATATATGTTTTAAAATCATCTTGCAACTTTTTAAAATTAACATTTAATCAATATCAGACACATCTATAAATATAAATTTCTGTCTTTCACTGAAATTGAGATATTCCTAAGTTTTGCAACAAAACTATAATAATCTTTAGGAATCTAGAAAAACATAAGAATAATAACGCTTTAGACTGAAAGGTGTACCAAATTTACTATCCAAAGATTTCCAAAATGCACAACTCAAAGAAATAATTTTAAACTGTTGGGAAAAAAATCTTTTTTAAAAAAAAACTTCTGCAGCAGTATAATGTTTTTTGCTGCATCTCTTCTTCAGTTATTGAGTCATCTGATGACCTCAGCAGCACTGTGTCAGACACCCTGGCACGGAGAATGCAGGAGCTGGAGCTACGCAGCCAGCTAGGCACCTCCACAACCTGGATGTCCGTGTTTGAGGAGAACAACCCAACAAGCGCTGGTCGCTCTCGTCCCTGTACTTCTCATCTATTGTGCCACAGCCCCTGTACCCCTCATCGGCTTCCCCGGAGCCCTGTGAGCCCTCATCGTTGCCCACAGCTGGGTCTGCTGTCCTCAGATGCAAGTCTAACATCAGACAGTGATAGCCACTGCAGCACCAGTCCCTGCTCTCACCATCACGGCTGGCCCGAGCATTCTTCAAACTTCTCTCTTTTTTCATCTCCCCCCTCTCGTCTGAGGCCACGTACTCTATCGTTGGATGCTAAGCTCAGCACTCTTCGAGGGAAGGGGTACGGAGGAGGGGGAACCTACCAATGCCCTTGCCAGCAACCTCCCTCCACGCTGCTTACCCCTCTCCCTATCTCCTCTCGTTCTCCTCTGTCGCAGCGCAGCACACAGACTACACTCTCCTGCTCCAGCTCCACCTCCAGCAACAGCTCCAGCAACAGTGAGGGCAGCCACAGCCCAGAATCTTCTGAAGGAGCCCCCTTCTCAAGGCCCTCACCGGCTCGACGCAGCCTCAGGAACCTCAGGGCCAGACTTGATCCTCGCAACTGGCTCCAGAGTCAAGTGTGAACTTATGTCCTGGCAGACATTTTAGGCTGGCCTTAAGGCAAGAGTGCACATTAAAACCAGTTTTTAGGCTATATGCTAGACCACATGTATGGCCCTGAGGAGGGTAAGCTGCCTCTAGCCTGCCTCCTGGTTGAGGATGGATTTTTAAAGACTGGAATGATTTCTAAATGACAGGCGACAATCACTGCACATGACTCTGCATGTTATTGGGTTGCCACAATTTTTAAGATGGTCCAAAACTGAATGGAGGGTACTCTGTTTGCTTTAAAAAAATATGGTGATGCTGCTTGGAAGAAAGCGACGCTAAGAGCTGATAGACATGCCACACGAGGCCTCCTCTCTGTCTTTGGAAACTAATTCTGAAACTGGAAAAGGATCTGTTTTGTCCTCTGCATCGGCCGTCCTGGCCAAACAAGTATAGTATTAAGATCCTATGTATTAATGCACTAGACTGTATGTTTCTCGTTTGTATTTTATTAATAAAGGTTTGCAGAGCTTATTCTACGAGAGCCAGTGAGCATGTGGAAAGATAAACATGCAAGACGAACGTAGGTATAATCAATCAAGTTTGCAAATGTTTTTAGCTGTTAAGCGTGAATGGATGGGTTGATGTTGATGTTGATCACCTGTACTGTGATATCTACTTCGGTGTACTGATCTAATTATTCAAACATCCAATGATCTTTGTGGTTCTCCTAAAATTACTATGCACCATCTTTTATTTTGTTTTTTTGCATGTTATCATTAACTACTTGAGATCATTTTAACAATGAATCTGGTGAAAGCTTAACACAATGCAAGTGCTCATACTTACTGTACTGGTAATTACTGTGACCTCTTCAGGGTAAAATTCTGAGCTTTTACTTTTACTATTTTGTGCACACTGTCGAATGGTTGTCATCAGAAGTGGGTAATGGATCCTCCTTAACATAGAACCAACACAATAATAAAGTAAAATTAACCAAAGTATTACTGAAAACTGAAGCCATACTTAAATTTCTGCTACATTGCTTTACTACGGTATTGTGGGATTTTACTGGATCATGATTCCTGCTTGTGGAAGGTCTGTATAAAATGTGAAACGTCCATCAATCTGTTATTAAGTAACACAGAAAGACAGCTTGGAAATTATTTAATGGTGGTTGTGTTTTTGAACACCTATGAAATTAAGTACCTATATCTGGAGTTAGTAGTTAAGTCATAATCAGAGAAACAAAAAAAATGGTTGGTTTAAACTGCCAGCTGTATTTTTTATGTAACTTGCTGTCATTTAGGAACTTCACAGCAGTTACTTGTCACAAGAAAACTGAATCAAATCTTGTAGGAGAGTGTGTCTCTGTTGGTGCAGTAAAGTGTCTTCTTTATTGTCTGTCTTGTTTACTGTCGATTTGGTTAACAGTTTCTGGCTCAAAACTCGGGCAGCCATTTTTACTAAGGTTTAAAACTGTCAAATGCTTGAAAAATGGCATTTGTTACTGTAAATTAATTTGTATAAGTTAAATAAACCTCTTCTCTTTTTTGTTACATTATTAATTTGGTATAAATACAGTTATATTGATACCTGATAATCATAATATAAACAGATGACTTTCAGATTGTTTAACTGTTAAGAAAAGATAACATTGAATGTTATAACATTGCAAGAGTTTTCCTTGTTAGCAGGCTTTTTGTTCTGCATGTATGCCATCATAGAAGGCAAACTTAAAATGAAAAATGTGGAAATCTAATGTTTGAATAATATAATATTAATTATAATAAATGTTTTATCAATCCTACAGTCCAAAGACATGCACGTTTGATGAATTGTCTGTCTGTGAATATCTATGTGTTGGCCCTGAAACAGCCTGGCAATCTTTCCAGTGTGTACCCTGCCATTTTTCCAATGACAGCTGGGATAGGCTACAGCCCCCCTTGAAGCTAAACAGGATATGCAGTTAAGATAATAAATGAAGGGATAAATAAGCTGCAGACAGTATATGTAAATTAGAAACAGCACAACAGGTAGATAGAACAGAGGTTTAATTTTCAATATTTCAGTTGCAAAGCTGTATATATTTCAATAGTACAAAGCACTCTACAAACACAGGAGGTAGTTGACACTGAGTCTTCACTGAGCATTGTAATATGCATAGAGAAATACTATGGCCGTACTGACTGTTTCAAATGTCTCAGTAGAGATCCTGAAGCTCCTTGCTTTCTGTTTGTAGTACAGAGCTGTACCATTGTTGTGCTATTAAAACTTTAGTTTCAGTATCTGTTTAAAGTATAAAAAAACTACAATATTCAGACCATATACATAATCATATTTAAGAGAATGATACTAATAATTGCTTTACATTATATGCTTCATATGATGTTGATTACTGACCCTAAAAGAGCATTCAACTCAAAGTTTGGCAATTCTATGACTTCTGTTAGATTAGATTAGTAAATGAACAGTAACAGTCTCTTCCCTTCTCATCCTCTTTCAGGTCCTCAATAATTAAATTTTTTTGTGCACTTGTTCCGTATCAAGCTCAATGATCCCCTCTGATTAACAGGCACTCCTTGGGTTGAACATCCGCAGTGCCACCCCAGCCAAAGCACTCCAGGCAAATGTGGAGAACTTTGCAGGGCACGTTCCTGCTCTGCTGATATAAGTGGATGCAATCCGATGAAGCCGCTTGGCGCCAAATGTGTTGTAGTGTCCTGGGAGAACTTGGTCAACCTGAAAGTCGTACTTCTGCTTAATATCATTAATGCTCAGTGCAAAAAACATACACATTTCAAAGACATGAATACATAACAAATGTATTTTAATTATAAATGTAATATATTTTAGATAGTTGGAATGGATGCAGAAAAGTTCAGTTGATCTTTGTTGTAGTGTTACCTGTTCGCTATCCACCAACCCCACCAGACGCTCACAACTGCTGATGTAGTCACTGACGCGGCTGTAAGGCAGCCAGTCAATCATAGAACCATCATATACTACATCTCCACTGAAGAGCAGCTTATTGTCTCGATCGTGGAGGCAGATGCTGCCCCGTGAGTGACCAGGCATGTGGAGCACCGTCAGCTGTCTGTTACCCAAGTTGATGACATCTCCTAGAGAAAAAGAGGCAGAGATAGTATCATATATTTTGTATTCAATTCAAGTCAATTCAGCTTTATTTATATTGCCCCAATTCATAACAAAGTCATCTCAAGGCACTTTACTTAATAAATTCAAGGCTATAAAGATGTATAGAGAAATCCCTACAAATCCCCTCTGAGCAAGCCTTAGGCAACAGTGGAGAGGAAAAACTTTTAAAAGTAGAGAGGGTGTCGGCCTCCCGAATCTACACTGTTTCCACAGGAGAGGAGCTTGATAGCTAAAGGATCTGCCTCCCATTCTACCTTTTGAAATTCTGGGAACCAAAAGTAGGCCTGCATTCTGAGATCTAAAGAGTCTATTGGGATAATATGGTATTGTGAGCTCTTTTAGATATGATGGAGCTTGACCCTTTAGAGCTTTACATGTAAGAAACGTAAAGGACAGATCCTGGTCAAAAATAACTGAGGCTCCTTGCAGTAGTATTGGGGGCCAGAATTACACCATCTTTGCAACAGTTTGTAACAATATGGTTTGACAGCATATTTCTTACGCACTTTAGGTCAAAATATTATGATTTCAGTTTTTCCAGAGTTTAGAAGTAGGAAATCGTGGGACATTCAGGCCATTATGTCTTGTAGCCATGCCTGAAGTTTGATTAATTGATTTTTTTCATCTGGTTGGATAGATAGATATAACTGGGCATCATAATCAAATTTATGGAGTGTTTTCTAATGTTGTTTTGTGTATTCATTCACACAAACAAGCAAGTTCAACCTAATAACTCAATATTCACCCCATTCCTATATTGCTCATAATTTGCCTAGTTGGAATCAAGCCAGGGTGATGTTTTTCACATGTCACCTCATTTAACCTCGATGTGAAAACTCTGGGACATTCAGTATGTTATGTATTTGGTCCATGCTTGGTGTAAGTTGCACAGTGAGACAGGAGGAAACTGAAACTGACACAACAAGCAATGACATATTCCACCTGCAGCAGTGGCTCTGACACAGCAGAACAAGTGTATTGATCAACGGTGCAGAACACAAGAATATTAAATAGGATTGAAAGTAAAATCCAGTCCAGAGACAAACAACAACAATGGTTGCCCCAAATGCAACATCTTCTGTGTAAAATGTATACTGAAACGAATATAAATTCTATATTCTAAAGGTGCAGAATATGATTTCAATCTACTGAATGATTTGGTGTGTGTCTGCCAAAAGTATGGTGACAATCTAAATCTGTGCTGTGAGGTTATCTATGAGGTGCTTTTTCACACTAAGTGTAAATCCAGTCTCCTGCATTTTCTTTGGATTTTACTTCGAAGTAATAGATCAAAGTCAGCTAAAAATAGAGCTACTCTACTAATACGGATGAGAATAAGAACAGTAGCTGCCAGAACAAACTAACAAAAGACGATTTATTCCTGTCACACTCTCAGTGCAGTTTGCTGTGGGTGGGCTTGGCAAATTACCAGTCTATGCACTATTTACATTGGTCATGTTAATAAGACAGAGAGCAATGTACCCCCCATGTCTTTATTCACTTAATATTATACAAAATACAAACTTTTATTATGTGATGCCAATGCAGAGTTCAACCACAGGAATTGAAAAGGTTAAGAAATAACAAAAAATAGTTTATGCCTATGTTGGAATCTTTAATGACCAATAAAGAGATGCTCTTTTCTTGCACTGCTGGCTTCTCTGTATGAAGATGACCATGTCAGGGTAATAAGGTATTACAGTACCTTGTCTTCACACTCCCTCAGCCCCATACAGTCCATGGATGTCTTATAAGAGTTGAGTTATTGTAATATTTGAGAGGGTCTAAGGTTAGGGCAAAGGGGCCAAGCGATGCATTGAGCAAATAAATGTCTTTACATAGGAAGATAAACATGTGTGTTATCATGAAGCCAGTCATTTTTGGAGTTCTGCCAAATTATCTGTGTGGGAATATCTCCTTGTGGAGACTGAAATTATTCCGCATAACGTTAGATCAAATTGTGCACAGTATTTACAACTAGAGTGGAGGCGCACCCATTAAAAACCCTCTAATGGTATCGACCGTGATGCTTGTCGGACAGACGCATTGAAACCTTGCCACCATTCATTTGATCTCTGATGTCCTACCACAAAAGCAGCCTCTCCGACCTACCCTCCTGCAGTATGTGTGTGGGCTGCACAGCCTTGACTTTATACTGCCTTGCCCTCCATCCTGGACTGGGAGAAACTGTTATCTCCCTGTCGCTGAGCCAGGTGACCGTCTCGAAGTTGTCTCCGTTGGCCAGGGCATCGACCTCGGCGCTGTGGACGCCCACCTGCTGGAACTGATGTAGACCACCCGAGTGGTCGAAGTGGGCGTGGGTGGCGATGGCCAGCAGCGGGTTCTTCCTCTGCGGATCTTTGCCAAGCAGTCCCTTAGCGTCGATGTAGTCTGGTAAGCTCCTCAAGCCCAAACCAGTGTCTATCACCACGTCCTGGTGTGTGCCGCGGAGCAGCCAGATGTTAGCCCGGTTCTCTGACTGGAAGAATCGCTCCTGGATCCAGAAAAGTCCGTCTCCGAGCGATTTGTGCGCGTACCAGTCGGTTGCAGACATCCCAGTTCATGCACTTGTCGAAGGGCGCTGCTGTGGGTGCTGTGAAGCGAGGTGGCTTTGTAGCGGAGATTTGGTAGTAGCCTTCTGGCTAAAGGTGATATGTTTTCATTGAGGTTGATGTGGTGAATTAGCTGACCCGCCCTTGTAGGAGGAGAGAGCGCTCATTGGGCGAACGGGGGAGCAACGACATTCTAAATCGCGCTGCTATTGGCTAGAATGAAGGGACGTGTGGTCCAACGTCACGTGGGGTGGGGCGAGTTAAAGCCACATTTACGCATCCTGCAGAGTGTAGTGTGCACACACCGGCATTAGCCCCTTTAGCAAAGCGTTACAGAGCTTGATTAGGTTAATAAGTATGTTTAGTGATTTGATTCGTTAGTTTATGTGGCGGACAACAATTCAGAAACCGCAGTTGAACGTTGTTGACTCAAAAAGTGAAAACATTCACTAAATGCAGCTGTGTAAGTTGCAATAAAGTGTAGATCCCTCTAGGACTTTACGTGTCCACAATAAGAGCAACGTACTAAAAGTCCCCTAGTGAGTATTACAGCTTACTGTATGTGTTGACCTGTCTGACCTGAATGTGTTGACAAATGTAGCATCGTAAGGAGCATGACAACCAGTCGATGAAAGCTGTGGTGTATTTGTCGTGTCAACACCGGATGATAGTGGAGCTGACTGAAGACATGTGGACTTTGTTCCGCAGGTACCCAGGACGCTTGCAGCCATGGCGGCCAGGGGTCGTGGAATAGCAGCTTTTACCTTCAATGTTGAGGCTCTGGGCATCGGCAGGGGCAGCATGCCAGAAGCCAGGGTGGGGCCCAGTCCTCTGTTTCCAGTAAGTATCACTCTCTCTCTCGCTCACACACAAATGCAGAGATCCCAACATGACTTATCTGTAGGCTATTTGTTTAAATGTGTGTCATTCACTTATTTAAAAGCCATGTCTCTTTCCAGAGCATCCTCTGGTACAACAACAATCAGTTCCTAAAGCATACATCAGATAGTTAAAGTATTTTTGCCCTTTGAGTGCCCAATCATTCACGTTATTACTGCTCTTTAGTAATAAAGTGAATGATTGACAGTATGCAGTGATTAAGGATTAGTGGGTACAATCTGCACATTTAGAGTATCTCCATACTCCAAAGTATATAGTATTGTCTGCAATCATTTCAGAAAGTATTCACAACCCTTCATGTTTTGTGCCATTGTACATTTTATTTTCAATTTGTGCCCTTCAGTCTACACACAATAATCCACGATGACAAAGTGAAAACGACTGTTACATTTTCACATATAAATTCCTTTTGACAGTTTATAAGTCTCTGCAAGCTTCTCAAACAGCACCTGGATTTAGGCAGTCTATCAAGCTCTTATTGGCAGATCTATGTAGTACGAATGGAAAGCATCTGTGAGCTGCCACATTCAGTTATCACCACCGATGTTCTATGTGGTTTGCACATGGTGAAGCAGTTCTACTTCATCCAGTTTCTCCATTGCCTTCTGAAGCTCTGTTGGAGGGACCATAGGTTTCCTGGTTACTTACTTCAATATTTTATTATGGCACTTTGGCTGGACAGGTAACTTAAGGAAGAGTACTGGTGGTTTCAGGCTTATCCCAACTACACACACACAACTACAAATATTGAGGACACTTTTCACCTGGGAACACTCGAAGCTCTAATAGTGGTTTTATATTTTTGCTGTGATTTCTGCCTCTCTAATATCCATCACAGTGATCTTCATCATGGCTTTATTATTTTTTTCCCTGACATACAGTGTTAATTGTTTGGCTAGACTGTATTTAATCAATTCAGTTTGTCTTTTGTGGACTTTTGTGGAGGAAAATAAATATTGAAGCAACCAGGATGTACCTGACCACAATTGAGTGGTGTTATGAGTGTATTTTTTAATTTGCTAAATTGCAAAATCCTTAAAATACTTGTTTCCCTTTGTAATTTTTTTTTTGTGTGTAGATTGAAGGGCTATATTGCATTTTTTTATTTTAAAATAAATTTACACAGCAGTGATGTAAAGAATGTGATGGAGTCATTTCTGAAATAATTGTACATGACCATGATCAGAGCGATATAGTGGTACGTATTTTCAAACAACTTAATCCGTCTTTACTGGTCACAAGTCACAAATATCAACAATCAACTGGTCGTGATCTATCATGTTTATTCTAACACACTCTAAGTGGGGAAAAGTAAAGGCAACACTATGCTTCTGATATTACTAAATATTTGTATTTACAAAACACAGTGTTTCTTTACTAGTACAATACTGTATCGACAAGTTTCTTGTAATAGTTTTATATCCTGTCCCCTTTTCAGAGTATTGGCTAGGCACTGAAATGAGGAAAATGAAACAGAACAAAGAGTAGAAGAGGTGACTGGTGTGGAACAGGAAGTAAAAAAGATTAGTAAAGTGTGGAGTGAGGAGGGAGTTGAAGAGGGTGAACAGTGGATAACAGTTGGTCCTGATGGCATACCTGGGGAGAATCTTGGAGAGTGATAGGATGCCAGAGGAATGGAGCAGAGGTGTACTGGTGCCTATTTTTAAGAACAAGGTAGATGTGCAGAGCTGTGGCAGCTACAGAGGAATAAAGCTGATAAGCCAAACAATGAAGTTGTGAAAAAGAGTAGTGGAAGCTGGGCTAAGGGCAGAGGTGAGCATTTGTGAACAGCAATATAGTTTAATCCCAGGAGTCCAACGATTGCAGTATTTGCTTAGAGGATGCTTATGGAGAAGTACGGAGAGGGTCATAGGGAGTTGCATTGTGTCTTCGTAGATTTAGAGAAAGCGTATGACAGGGTGCAGAGAGAGGAGCTCTCTGGAGTCTCGAGTGGCAGAGAAGTATGTTAGAGTGGTGCAGGACATGTGTGAGAGCTGTAAGACCGTGGAGAGGTGTGCTGTAGGTGTGACACAGGAGTTCAAGGTGGAGGTGGGTCTGCATCAAGGATCGGCTCTGAGCCCCTTCTTGTTTGCTCTGGTGATGGACAGACTGGCAGATGAGGTTAGACAGGAATCTCCGTTGACTATGATGTTTGCAGATGACACTGTGATCTGTAGTGAGAGCAGGGAGCAGGTGGAGGAACATCTATCGAGGTGGAGGTCTGTTCTGGAAAACAGAGGAATGAAGCTTAGCTGCAGCAAAACAGAATACATGTGTGTGAATGAGAGGGACCCAGGTGGAACTGTGAAGTTACAGGGAGCAGAGGTGAAGAAAGTGCAGGACTTTAACTACTTAGGGTCAACGGTTCAGAGCAGCAAAGAGTGTGGAAAAGAGGTGAAGAGGCAAGTGCAAGCAGGTTGGAACGGGTGGAGAAAAGTGTCAGGTGTGTTCTTTGATAAAAGAGTATCAGTGACAATGAAAGGAAAGGTGTACAAGACGGTGGGGAGACCATTGATGTTATTTAGCTTAGAGACAGTGGCACTGAAGAAAAGACAGGAGGCAGAGCTGGAGGTAGCAGAACTTAAGATGTTGAGGTTCTCTTTGGGAGTGATGAGGATGGACAGGATCAGGAATGAGGACATCAGAGGGACAGCTCATGTTAGATGTTTTGGAGATAAAGGCCAGATTGATGTGGTTTCAACATGTTCAGAGGAGAAACTATGAATATATCTGTAGAAGGATGCTGAGGGTGGAGCTGCCAGGCAAGAGGTCTAGAGAAGACCAAAGAGGAGATTTATGGATGTTGTGAGACATAACATGAAGTTAGTTGGTGTGAGAGAAGAGGATGCAGAGGGTAGAGTTAGAGGGAGGCACATGATTCGCTGTGGCGACCCCTGAAAGGGAACCGCCAAAAGGAAAAGACAAAGGCAATGCACTGAAACATCTTATGCTAAACCTTTCCTGTACTGTAACCTTCGTGTATACATTTCTGAATGTTCTGATTATGGAGCCCAATTAAAATGAGAACAATGAGATTATGGTCTGGGATTGTTGTCCTAAGTTATGTCCACTGACTTGTTGTAAAGGACCACAAAGGACACACAGTAAGTTCAACATGCTATGATTGCATTTTTATAGTATAGTAAATGTTCATCACTTTTGTTGGGCATGCTGCAAGTATCACTGAAAACTTAAAAATTTAGTGCTGCTACTGTAGAGTAATTCACTATAAACAGTAGATGTAATTGCACTTATGTCAATTAAAACTAAAATGTAACCTGATAAAGAAAAACAATGGCAGGAAAATTTGTGTCTCAATATATTTTTAATATGCCGCCACATCGGTTCTACAGTGTAAAACACTGGCAGACATATACATCTACTGTATAAAAAATAAACTTAAATATTATACTCATTGTTATTGTTTTGCATTGATGAATTAACCCTTTCCAGACCACAGATTATAAACCTGTTCCACTAAAAGCTGGCGAGGATGAAGATTACATGCTGGCCCTGAAACAGGAGATGAGGGGAACAATGCAGCGGTTGCCATGCAACATCAGGCCTCAGTCCAATAAAGCAGGTAAAGAGGAAAGTGGTGCATTAGAAAGCTGACATCTGATAGAAATGCTATCGCAAGACAATTGGCTGCTGTAGGTGAGGATAATGCAGCACTTACTGTAGGAACTGAAACTTTTCATTAGGGTCATGTCTGGGAAAAGGAGAAAAAGGTGGATCTATGGCTGAAATATTAGGTTATATGTGTTATTTGTCTGACTTAATTATTTCTATGGTCTTTTAGAGTTTCCTTGAACATAAAGTAGCAAAATATAACTAGAACTGGTACATTTTTATTTCTTCAGAGTCTTGCCTGAATGTTTTCAGCTGTATAATTGTGTATAAGTATTTCATAAAAGTGTTTAGTACTCACATAATTTTATATGCGATGGAGTTGAGAGATCATATCTACAACAATCTATAACTATTACTCATTGTGTTCGGGATTGGCACATAATTCTATACTCCAAACATATCAAACTATGATTTACAGATGTGGTTACAACACATTTGTAGCAAACGGTGTCTTTTTTTCACACGTTACTCTAACTGCAAAATGTCCTATGGAATTGAATTGAGACCGAATTATTTATTAAGACAAACCTTGTTTTTTGTTGTTGTTTTTACATAAACTAGAAGTAGAGAAATACACAGAGAGATACCTGAAACAAAACCAGTTGGAGGATGAGGAATGGACTCCAGGTATTTGAATACCACATTGCCATGAGATTCCAAATGTAAGGAAAATATGGAAAATAATGTACTGCATGTACTATTCTTCATATTTCAGACTGGAACCTCTTACCAAGAGAACTGATGCCCCAAAAGAAAAAAACTTGTGCTAAAGCAGGTATATTAAAGCTATTATGTATTCCATGAGATTCCACAGAATAAGTCTGAGATTAAAGACAAAATGCATCGATCCAACAGGTACAAAGAAGAAAAAAACTCTGAGGGTGTCAAGCAAAATCAAAGGGGACATGCTGAGTAAATTAGATGTAAGCTTCTCTTCACTTGTTTTTGTGTTCAGACTCTGATCACATGTACTGCTGATTTTGTCTTGATGCAGTCTATCAAGAGCTAAAGATGAAATTGTACTTACAATAGCAAGAAAAAGTGAATGAACAGAAACGCTGTGCTTTAGTTAATAATATGCAAACAATCATAATGTTTAATGTCTTTATGGACATTAACACATACCTTGTAACCACCTGTAGCAACAATATCCTCAAATGACAATGTCATGTAGCTGTGAATCAGACCTCTAAAACTTTCAGGAGGGATTTGGGACCATTCTTTCACAAAAAACTGCTTCATTTGCTTTTTCCAGCAAATTGCAAATCATGTACTTTTGTGACATTTGTCACTTAAAGATTTAGCCAAATTTTAAGACAAATGTATCCAGATAAGTTCAAAGTTTTTATTTACTTTTTCTTGCTACTAATCAAACATTGTGGGAAATATTTCAAAGCTGGCAAGTGTTTTTTCTTTTCTTTTTTTTCATTAAATCATGTCAATTTAAGGAACTGGCAAAGCAAGATGATGGAAACACTGAAAAATCTGATGATGAAACTGAAAAGAAAACAGGGAAAGAGGATGAAGAGGAAGAAATTGAAGAGGAATATGATGAAGAGGACATTGAAGAAGTAAGATCAGAAATCTTCATCAACAAAATATATCTTTTACCTGGTAAATTTGTAAGATTCAGTGGTATTACTGTATGTTCTTTTGTTCTTGTATAGGAGAATGACTACATTGACAGCTATTTTGACAATGGTGAAGATTTTGCTGCTGACAGTGATGACAATATGGATGGTGAAGCAACATACTGAGTTTCTTTTGTTTAAATATTGTAGATAAGTTACAGTTGGATTTTTTTTCCTGCTTTGTTTTCACTGTTATCTTGAAGCAAGGTTTCCATAAAACTGTATGTAAATAAGAAATGTCATACTATGTACACAGCTGCAACAATTCATTCAAAATAGATATTTATTTTCCAGCCTGTAGCACATTTCCACAGGTTGAAAGGCACATATTGTCAACAACACATAATGCTTTGTCATAAAATATCAAGTGAACAATGATAAAATTAAAAGGGCTATATAATAGTCAATATTTCACATAATTAAAAGCATGAGTCATTCTGAGAATACTGTGCCCTTTTCACCATTCTCGTACAAGTTTTTATTTATTATTTTTAATTTTTAATTTTTTATTTTTTAAATGTGGTAATGCAAGTACCACTAGGAAAGCTAAAGGAAAGAACAATTCAAGCAACGTATAACCTCAAATACTGATAGGTGTATGTGAAGACTAATTCTCAATAGTCTTGAAATAAATTAATTCTATGTTAAACACAATGGCAGCAATGATATCTTTCCAACAAATAGCCTTGGAAAATACACAACATTAGTAACATGGCAAAAAAAAGTAGTACTAAAACCTCTTGGAGACCAAAAGCACAGAATTAATGTTTCATTAGGGTTCTGACCAATGATTCTTCACAGATACAGGTGGACTACTGAACTTCATGGACTGAGTTTGTGAACTACAAATGCTGCAGTACTTATGGAAAATGTACCTTAATTCTCCTACCTGTACTGGTGACAGCGACTTTGAAATATATCTGCCAGTTCCTAAATATTTAGCCTGTCATTACTGTTTTCCTTGCAAAACTTTGAAAATCTGGCAGAGACAGTTGGGAACATTTTCAGACCATTGACTTGTTGAAAAGCAATTAAATGTAAAAGGAGAGACACAAGGAATAATTGTGACTGCACCTTTTTCCTTATATCAAACCTACAGTAAATGACTGTTCCCAGTAAAAAGTGACTGTCCCATTTAGATAGATTGCATCAATATAATAACTTACTAAAAAACTCAAATTGGACCTTTCATCCAGTTTTATTAGGTGTCTGAGTTAAGAAAAGTTATATTCCTTATGTTTTCTCATCCCCTCTGTGTTCGTCATGTCCTTGTTTGTCCACCTTACCATCCTGGAAATGTTTTTTATTAGCCAAATTTCCAGTATCATGTTTTGGTCCAGCCTCTGCACCGTTTGCTTGTCTAACAGCAGCGTCTGAATTATTGCCATGTGAGGATACTTTTTCATGAGAATTTGTAGGAATAACATGATGGCTATCCTCTGCTTTCATAACAACCTCATAGTACAGCAGATAAAATACAGGCGTGACAATACCAACAACCAGCATGATGGCCACAGCTGTCGACCACCTCATGCCCCAGTCTGCTCCATAATAAGGGTCCTTTCTTTGTGTTGGTTTATACTCCACTTCTCTTAGCAATGGCTGTTGCTGCTGTAGTGTTAAAGAAGACACAACCTCATTAAGGCTGCTCCGAGAGGGGCCTGTGGATTTCACCAGTTGCTCAATGTCCTTGTCTTTCTCCATCAGAAATCCCTCCACACTGTCAGCAGAAGAAGAAGAGTCTGTAGAGAATTCAGAAGGGAGAGAGGTAACAGGTGAGAACTGAGGCAGGTGCCTGGCACCTGAGGGTGAGGCAGAGTTGAGAGGTCCGGTGCTGTGAGTCTCAGTGAGGATGCTGAAACGCCTCACAGGTATCTTAACTGAGCGCAGTGCAAAGAAGTCCTGCTCTGTCAAAAGGCTGTTGGCACGCTTAATGTCAGCCACCTGGGAAATGCACAGAAAAATTTGTTTAGTGAACTACTTAAATACTATTACTAGTACTTAAAAAAGATAATATAACTAAAGCCCCCCAAATGGGTGGGACTGGTGGCTTAATGGCTAGGGCATCAGGTTGAAATAGAGTAGACCTTGGGATTGAATCACAGCCCACCCGGTGTGGCCCCGCCCAGCCACCATGGGCTACATTTGTACCGGTCCAAAGCCCAGATAAAATGGGAGGGTTGCAGCAGGAAGGGCATCCGGCGTAAAAAACACAGGCAAAATCAACATGTGGAACACGTTTCGCTGCGGCGACCCCTGAAGGGACAAGCCGAAAACCCTGGCCACCCAAAATTCTATGCAATAGCGCAGTCACCATATGCATACTTTAGTAACCTAAAAATAACCATGTCTTCCTTTGTTGTCACAAGAGTGTATTTTGGCAGTCAAATTGAGAAACATTGTCCTAGAGTCCTAGATAACATCTTGTAGGTAATGTATGAAAAGTTTGATTCATGTTGAAGCTGTGGTGAAAACTGATTCATGTTAAATGACTATTTTTCTATCTTTATTTAAATAATATTTCTCTAAATTTTAAAACGAATCAAAGATATATTATTCCATCTTTCTTAGAATATATCTAAAATAAATTATTATTTGAACTGTCATTTGTCAGATATAGTAAGCTTAAAGAAAAACAAGCTGTATGTCTTAGTAAAAGTCATGAATTAATAGATAATGTCATTAACAATTGCCCTAAATTTTATAGGGGGTTGGAGGCTTTTTGTCTTTTTGTATAATACTGTGTGTAAATAGAAAAACAATGGTACACTTTCCACAACATGGAAACAAAGGACTGAGATAAAGGAAGAAATAAAGACAAGCACACACAGTGAGCACAGACTTACTGAGCAGTGGTACTGCAGGGCAATACTATTTAAGGTGTCGCCATCCTGGATATCTCTGGTTAGGTAGATAATATCATCCATCCTCTCTCTGGAGGTGCTCCTCCGCAGCCTCTCTCTGCCACGTGATCGTAACTCATAGCTCTCTGTGTCTTCCTCTGACAGGTCATTCTCTGAGCCATTGTTTCCAAACAGATAAGCATGACCGCCATTGGCAGGCTGCACCATGGTGGCTGACTGGAACCCATAGTGCTGGCTTCTGCTGGACATTTTTTCCTTCCCTGTATTGGAAAGAACAGAGATAGGCTTGAGTACAAATGCTTTATCTGAGAGCCAAACCAATTCTCATTTAAAAGGATGTATAGCTTAAAACAACTGTCCTGTAATATATGTTATGTTCATGCAATAACCACTGGCAAACTTACACTACTTCAGAAACTAGCATGAAAAAACTGGCCATACATGCAGGTGGCTATAAGTCGTTTATTTCACTAGTTTTACTAGTGTGGGCGACACATTATAACAATCATCTCTATTAGAAACCAGCAGTTTGTAACATTATCCCCGAATATGACAAATGTTTCAGGCAATCTTACAACTCACACTTTACAGACATAAGAAAATGAATGGACAGGCCTGTATGGACTTTGACACCATACAAAATAAAACAATTCTCTCCCTTAAACCTTAATTTAGCTGGTGTAACCATCGGCTAACACACCAATTATAGGCTTCTTTAAAAACAACAAAAACAAAAAAACGACTGTGCCACACACTAAAAAACAAAATTAAGTCCATCTCCCTGAACATTTGATCACAGTTTAGCTAAATAAATCGGGCCTGTACAAACAGGATAAGCGACGCTACAAGTAGTAACTGTTTACCAAGAGATGTCACAGACCTCTGTTTATAGAAATAACATTTAGCGTTAGCCTTCGTTACCCGTTACGACCTTAATTATATGACTTCCTGTCAGAGATGATACCTACTTTATCACAGCTGAAACACAATCGACTGACTTCACTGGAGATTTCTACTTTCAAATTAAAATGCACGATCTGAGCTACGTTAGCAGCTAGCAATGCAAGGCTAAAATGTTAACCTTCAATCTTCTCCTTTCTGTTACACACAAGTGTAATTAACCAGCTAGTTAATGAAGCTGGCAGAACGTTACTGTGGATAAAAGTCCAGACTAGGCAACGTTACTGTTTAAGTAACTGTTAATGTTAAAGTACCGACTGCTAAGAAATGTATTATTTAACAACATGCTAATGCTACATACCAAACTAGTTTATCTCACACTAAAGTCCAAACGATGTGGCTTTCCAATAAAACTATAAGATGATTTACGCACTTTAGGCGCCAATTCAATGCCTTAAAATGACTTTATGGATAGTCTTGTAGTTACAGTGGTAAAATGTAAAACCCACATCTACAGATCACCTAAAGTTAGGTTAGCAAACAGGACCATCTATACAGGATTGTTAGTCATAAGCTAAATAGTTAGCAGTTCTATGGATTAACATATGTGGTTACAGTTCTTACAGAAAATGTTTGATTAAATTCAACAACTATCTTTACCTGAAACCGTGAACACCGATTAATCAGTTGTCCGGAATTATATCCATACTTGTAGAGGATTATCGTCGGGCTCACCTTGCATTTGGTACGTTATCTAGCTACGTTGGAGGTACTGTTAAACGACTACTCACGCCACGTCAACAGAGCATATTGACGTGATGACGTTATCACAGAGGACTCAGCCAAAACTTCCTCTAATCGCGAGATGGCGCCAAAAGTCAAGTTAAAAGTTGTCAGGAGCAAACAGACAAAGATTTCCGACAGAAGTTGGTATTGGGTCATTTTTATCCAGACTTTTGTAATAATATCCACACTAACCGACTTGTTTCAGTTGACCTAATCTGAGTGTTTTGTTAAAATGCTATTATAGCTGGTGTGTAGAAAATACGGCATTTACGGAGGGTGCAGAGAGTTACAAGCTAAATCTAGCGAACTTATTCCATATGCAATGCCAATGCTATCATATTCCAATTGATCTGCCAAACGCTGCTAAACACGGGCCTTCCAATCAATTGTTTTTGGACGTATTTTCACTTTAACAAACATTACTTAAGCTACGTAAATACTACAGCGAATGACACGTGCAAAACATCACAGGGTCTGTGCAAACAGGCATTTTGTATAAAATGCGTTCGAGTTAATTATAAATTGTACGTAAAGCTTTAGCGATAACATTGGGAACAGAGGAGCACCTGCTCGCGGGGGGGGGGTGGGGTATAACTATGTCTTTTCGGCTCACGGGGTGGAGCCCCGTTCGCCACACTGTGCACCATTGGGACACAAATGGGATTAAAACATCTTGTCTCATTAGGCAGCGGCCAGGAGACGAGCTGCAGTCTCTGACAAGCTGCAAACTAATCCTTCTGCTCAGACAGTTCTTGGTGTGTACAGCACAAGTAGCTCGCACATGGCCGCAGAAGCCCGGAGCTGTGTATAGAGAGACCACAAGGTCCTAGAACCGCTTTCTATTACTTTTCACCATCTTCTGTGTTGTTCACCAGGAAGCCAAAGTTGCCGGAGGAAATCCAGATTTTATAAATTGTTTTTTTTTTTTAAATAACGTTACAAAATGATGAGGTTATTGGCTGCTGTTTGAGAAGAGGAGGAACTGAAGACACCGGCGCTTACCAATGTTATCCACAGCTATATTACTTTAATTTATCTTGGACAGAGAGGCTAAGCAAGCTGTCAGGTAAGTTGGACAGATTTATCATATGTCTCTTCTCAACAATAGGTCCGTTTGTCTTTATGAGCAGCGGTGTGTGGTGATGCGCAAAAACTTTGCTGGATTAATTTTCTTCGAAAGACCTGAGGATGCTACATTATTATTGCTTTGTGACACATTGTTACACCGGCTCTCTGACAATGCGGACATTTTAGATCTATTTTTCAGTGAGTGAGTCGGTAATGACCAGTGACTTTAGGCGCTTTTGTCAGTGCTAGATTAATAGTGCAGGGAATAAAGGAAACAAATGGGTAGTGATATTACTCATCAATTATGCCAGACAGCCCAAGCAGACATATTGTATAACATAATAAGAAAACGATTAAAAGTGGTTGACCACTGCTAATTTCTTTTTGCATCGTGCCAAGAATCTCCCTTGGAGCCACTAATAAAATTGAAAAGCCTAAATATTGATTCAGTGCAATCAGTAAATGAATGGCTGGGTAGCCTATTGAAGACGAAGACAAACGCTTCCATGGTTACATCCAGGATCTCCAGTGTGATTACTCCGCTTTGTGTAGGTTTTCTCTCTCCCACTGACATAAAACAATTCAGGGGGAACCACCCCACACGTTGTGCTGGAGACCCTCTCATAAAGGCTCCGTTGAGCAATCTATAGGCTCACCATAGGCGGACCATAAGTAATCTTGGCACACTTTGAGTTGCGCACATGTCCTGCTACTGTTAAACAAACGAGTGGTGTGGAACAGCCTCGTTGTTGCTTCTTTGGGTGTTTTACGCAGATGCCAGGGCTCCGTAATATGCACCAGTTGATCTTCTGCAGTTTTCAGATCGGAATAATTAAACATGTCCACCTTATCTGTAATTGATTTGACATGATGTCATCTTGGTGCGCCCCATGCAAATCTCTTTTGTTGCCTCCTCTCGTGCATCAACGGAGTTAAATCCCTTTTCTCACTGGGGAAGAAGGGTGGGAGCTGGCTCTGTATCCATTCAGCACTTACACCTGCTATTCAGCAGCGCAGCTTCTGCAGTGTACCTTTGTATGAAAGGCGGGAATTATTGAATCATCTCTCTTCGATGTCTAAGCATAATAGTCGTTTCTTTTTTAGAAGAAGCATCAAAATATGCCATTAAAAAGCACAATCTAATTTCTTTAAATCCACAATTTATATTTTCACCACAAACCTACATGTCAAGGTCAGCCTATTTTCCTCACTTACTCAGAGCTCATGGTCTTTGTTTGTAAGTGTTTATGTCATTGCCTGGCAGGGGTCAGGCCCAGTTGCCTGTGTGAGGGCTGAATGTGATTCACTGGGTGGAAATTGTTTTACTGCCTGCCTCTCTCCCCTTCTGTTTCACCCCCCTAATAGCTGCACAGTACAAAAGGGGACAGTGCCATAAACAGAGGCTCTTCATTGATAAAAGGTGCTGAAGTGTTGCACATTGCAGACAGAGGGAGATTGATGTTTGCCGGGGATGCATTCTCAGTGGGTGGGCATAGAGGGAAATAGTAGACCAGGGCACATGCAGCTCTAGATACACTCTGCAACCGACTATGCCTGACTCTATCCATCATAGATCACTGTTGGGGGCCAGAGTTGTAAAGGACGTCTTTATCTGATGGTTTCTATAATGTTTAAACAAAACTTTCCATAACTTAATAGCTACTCTGCAGATATTCATGATTTAGTTGTCATCATATGTTGTTCCATATGATTCCAAGACATATAGTTGTGAGAAAAAGCAACTGATTAGTTTTCAGTTTCCTTGGTTTCTCCATAAATTGGCCAGGAAAAGTGTAATTATCTTCAACAAAGTCAATAATATCAACAAACACAATATTTTTAGGCTGATAAAATGCAAACATTTCTAATCTTTATTGAACATATTAAAAATACAAAGTGATTGTGGATAAAGAAATGGCAACAATGTTTTAACTAGTTGAACTACCTTTTGGCAGCGGTTTCCGTGTTTAGGACAGTGTAGTTGCGTTAACAAAACATTGGCCAGTACCAGTACTACTAAAATTCCAAGATTTTCAAGTGAATACCTAACCAAATGATACATATTTAAATTCCTTGTGAGTTCCCTGTAACCCTTTCCAGCTACATGTAAATAAATGCTTAATGTTAGATATTTTAATATATCTTTTTGCTTCTTGTGAATAGCACACTGGAATCTGTTTGAGTGTTTTTATAAGTCAAGGTAGTTCTAAACCACACTTCTCATTTCATTGATTGGACAACAGCAACAAAAAAAGAGAGAATAATAATAATAAAGTTATTAGGTAAAAAGGCCCATGACGTAAACTCAGGCAAACGTGTACTTAGGATTTTGGTGCATTTTGAATTTAAGATGTTTTCAATGGCTGTACATGGTGGCTGGTTTGGATTTATTTTCTGAGATTTAGAGATAATTGTTGTAAAACAAAACTGATTTTCAATAAATCTTATTCAGTTTTTGGTTTCATTTCAGTGTTTTGCTTCTCGATTACATTATTTATGGCCACTGCCAGAATAATAAAAGCACTGTTGTGGGCAGACAGTATAATTAAGTCTCTCATCTTGTCGTGGAGACAGTGAAGAGGCCAGGAGCTTGCTATAGGGTTAAAGAAGGAAAAACAAATGTCCAACACTCACACAAGATTAAATTTTATGATGAACTCTTGAAGAATTTAACATAATTTGATTAGATGTACAGATCATATGTACAATTCCTAGTAAGCATTTACTTTGGTTACCATGACACAGGAAGTATGTTTGTCCATCAAGACAGTGTTTGGAAACTCTTACAAAGATGTTGTTAGATTGATTGCATTGACAAATTCAAGTTGTAAATAGGTCTTTTATATTGGGATTTGAATTCTTTGTTTTGAAAAATCATTTGTCAGTCCATACTTATGAACAGGAGACAGTATCATGTTTTAGTAGATGTTGTCCTTGGAGCTGGGAGACAGGGAAGTGTGGGCCATCAGCAGGGCCAACAATCCCATGGTCTCTTTGTGGGCCTGACTAACCTCATATTGTTCCTGGTTTAGAAGATTCTAGTATGCTTGTTACAGCAGACCTTCGTCCTTAACCCTTCTGTCAAGTCTCATAATCACACATGCGTACAGTACATCCACACACTATGTATACACACACACTTATTGTTATATCTTATGCTCTGTAGAGGCAATGAAAAGGCCTCCTGTGCCCAACTCATCGGTCTGAGTATTAAATTTGAACTCTGACCTTGTGATTTTTGAAAAGCTAGTGGCCTGGGATGGGCCAGCTTCAGAGCATTTCCCACCTGCTGTGCATAACCAGATCCTCTGCTACATCTAATAGCAGTTGTCAATAAAAAGACTCCACTGCATAGAGTAAAGAGGTTATTTATTTTCTAAAAACATGTTCACCATTTCTTTGGTATTTGCATTTAAACCTGGTTAAACTGAAGTTCTTATGTTTCATTTCAACTGGCAGACTACAAAGAAAGATCAGTGCAGGAAGCGCACAGAGCATTATCCTTTTCTCTAATAACAAAGAAAAGTAAAATAACATTCAGGGTGGCTGTTATCTGGTTCAAATTTGATTGGTTAACACATTTTACTGTAGTTGGTCACGGGAGAAGAATTCCTTAAGTAGAGGGGGATTATTAAAACAAGCATGGTTGATATGTGGTGGGGTGTGTTTATTGTTGTAAAAAGATGTATTCATTCACTTTCACAGTCATTATAGACTGTAGCTTTATGAGCACAACATTGCAATGTCTGGGTACAAACTGAGATCACGCACTTCAGAAGAAATTGTTCAAAGATAAATTTAAGTATAATAATGAGTAGATTTCTGTTTGTGTGTGTATATTAATGGACACACATGTACGTATGTATATCACACGCAACATTTTGTATTCACCATAACATAATAATTGACTGGTTTGGGTTTTGATGGGAGCAATTAGCAGCACAGTTTTTTAGTTTTTTTTTAATCATCAACATGCCTTTTTTACATTTACATCCTCCTTATCCCAGCCACCTCGCCCTTAGTCTTTCATTACTGCAAAAGCCTGTAAAAGGGATTGTCACACATCTACTGTAACAAGTATGTGTTTGCCATGCACGTCCTTGTTTAAAAGTAATAGAGTAGAGCTGAGAGAAAAGGAGTGAGTCTGAATAGAATGGTTTTGATTACGGTGAAGAGGAGGCTGACATGCCAAAAAGTAGGGGAAACAAAAGAATAGAAAACTGTAGCAATGTTAGAAATGGACACAAAACACAAAAAGGAGAATGAGCGAACAAAGGACTCCTTAAAATTGTGTGCTGGTCAGTGAATCGTAAAGTCCCGCTTCGTCTCCAATGAAAATACAGCCCCATTCCAGGTTTTCCTTCTGTTTGAGAATGCTTTTGATATGCAATTAGCATTTTATCCAGGCTGAAACCAGTTACATGGAATAAAATAATACGCTTTCTAATTTGGTCCTTTGGTCTGCAAGGCTGTGGAGAGTACAACCTTTTTTAATCTCCTGAAAGTGCTTTTCTGTCTGCCTTCATCACTGTGTGTCATACAGGCTAATCAGTCTCCCAATGCCACACTGGAAAATGTTTTACATTAATAATGCACTGGTTCCTACTTAATTGGAACATTTCTTTCCTTTTTTTCCTCTTCTATATCTCATCCTTCCCGCTGTTTCCTAAGAAGGAGCAAAAACTCTTGTTTTCAGTTCGGGATGTAAGATGCCATTGGCTCAACTTAAGAGCAGCCAACCACGGCAGTGTGGACAATGCCTAAGGAAAACTCTCCCTGTCGCTGTTTCTTTTTTCACAGCAAAATGCACACTTGATTGGCAGCCTCTTGCCCCTGAAGGAGTAATGCTTGGTTTGAAAAGTATTGTCTGACAATAGCTGAAGGCTGACCTCATGCATTTTTGTTCTTTTGAGACTTACTCATTCAAGTGTTTTCTAATCTCCCCCAGTGTGGAATGGAATAATTTGGCTGCGGTTCAGAACACTGCCATCCTAATTTCCCAAAAATCTCTCTATTCCCTGCTCGTTGGACTAATGGTAGGTTTTCTGTTTTTCCCCTCAAAATAAATAGAGTACTATTTTTTGGGTAGAGCTCTTCAAAACAAGCCCAGTAAGTAACATAGCATTTTTGACAGATTTAATGATGTATGTTTTAGCTCTAGTTGCTTATTAAGTTTCTTAATTTCTTCTCCCTAAATTCTCTGCATGGCGAGAACACTCACTGATCTAAAAATATCAGAGGCAGAAAGTACAAGTGAAGTGCAATTATGGGCTTGTGAATTGACCGGGTAGGGCAACCGTGGCTACGCCGGGCTGAGAATGGACGGTGGGTGGTTTCTAGCTAGGGCCCAACACATTGGGTAGGTGGCATCGCTTGGCGTGGAATACAGTTTAAACAGAAAACAATCCAATAATCAGAGCAGAGGAGGCTCTGTGGTTTTAGGCCAAGCTCATACCCCGAGACTCATAAATGCAAACTGAAGTAACACAGTAGCCTTTCTATTAAAACAGACACAGAAGTTCTTTGGCAGGTTGACAGAATTTGTTTTTATACCGTACAAATAAACTCAACAAAAAATTAAATGGCAAAAAGGAAAGAGACAGAAGTATTATAATATGGATTTATTTAATAACATTTATATTTTAAAAATCTTTTAATATTTTATTCAACTTATTTTGAGCAAGCTCTTTTTTTTGCCTGCTTAAATTATGCGTAAGCACAGGTCTATACAGTACGCAAAGGCTTATTATCACCTCTTTTTATTCGCATTTCTTTCTACGATATCATCTGTGTCTGTGTGTTCCTGTTTACTTCTCTCTGTATCTGTGTCATTTTCTCTCATATGTCCGTGTTGTTGTTTTTTACATTGAGCTTTTACTGAGAAGGCACACAAATGTTTCAGGAACACTGTTAAATGAGTTGATGCAAATGACAGAGTAGTTTCTTTTTGTGGCCAGACTAACTCCAGATCACCAACCAGAGCTGTAAGAATGATGAATGAGATCCCACTGCAGGCCCCCCACTGTCAGACAACTGGAGATTACTTTCTTTGTGTTTCTGTATGTGTGTGTGTGTAGATGTATGCAAGTGACTACCTGCCAGATATAACCACATGCACTTCACCAAGGGCGTCTCGGGACAAGGGAAGCCTCATTGCAGGGATGCCGCATGGGAAAACTTGATTAAAACTCTACAGATTATTATCCTACACACCCTCTACCAAAAAGGAAGTAGGAGTATTGCCTTTCTCTTTTAAAGCTTCAAATAGTGAATAGTATCCTACATATAATAAAGGAAAGTCACACTTCTTCAATATGATTATATAGTCTGGTAATTGACAACCTAAAAGATTTCTTTTGTAATAGCGAATCTTTATAATAACAGCCAGCCACCCAAGAAACTGGAGCTGGCAAATGACTATATTGTGAATCATGCAAAGTCACTGTTTACGACAATCCTCTGATTGTAGAGTCTTACATGTATGCCTGAAATGAATAATTGATGTTTAAAATTACCAATCAGAGGCTAATGTCAAGAGAAACTTTAGAGGCAACAGCGACACTGACCCCAGGAGCAGCCCTGCAACCAGACACCTTCTCAGAATTTCTGACAGGGAGATATCTGTGTGTGTGGGGGGGGTGTCTCTGCAAAGGATCCAGTGTTAGACTCTTTTGCCAGGACAGGATCAAACCACCACTGACCAGGACTGATGATGTCACTGAGACTAGTCATGGTGCTTATCACATAATGTGAGCCTGCCAGGAAAGCTGTCTGGTGAGCTATCCATCACAAAGGTAGATGAAAAGAAGTTTGTCTCTAAAAAGAAAGAAGTGGTACGATGTCTGACATAGTGAAATCAGTGAATTCAAAATTAGCTACGTTAGTAAAACAAGTGGTTTGTGTGTTCGATGCCAAACGTTCATTTTTGTGAGCATGATGACTTCTTTTACATTTATATTTTTAATATGTATGTCATATACAGTATTTAACCAGTACTATATTTATAGCAGGTAATGCATATTTATTAGAATCTTTGATTGTTCCAGGGCATAAAGTAATGCAATAAAAAAAAAAGTTGACTGAGGTCAGGGACAAAAACTTAGTTAAATAAAAGCAATTTTAAATGTTCAGAATGTGAAGTCTCTTTAGTTGTGGTGATGTCTGTGGCTTGTTGAAGTGCCAGGTCCCACAAGCCTTCGTTTTATGTTCCTTTGTCCCAGGATTTTTGTGATGGACAGTGCATTTCAGAGCTCTCCAGTGTCTTGGCCTATCTGAGCATTGAGCCTTTGCACTTTGGATGCATATGCTGACAGCAGCAGCTCTGGCAAACACATCTGTGCAAGTGTGTGTGTGTGTATCTGTGGGTACTACTGTGCCTCTTTGCACTTCTCTACATGGACTCTGACTCCCAGCCTTATCAATGTCAGAGGTCTGTGCCAGACACTCCATGCTGCCCATTGCTGTCGTAGAGAGATCCTTGGTCACCCCTGTAACCCCTGGGGTCAAGGTTGTCACATCACATAATACAGAAAAACTTCCCCACCCTCTACAAAGCAGACCTGTGCCATCCACACAGCATATGCTTTGTATTTGGCCCTTTGAAAGAAGTGTGACCACCCCACTGTTTTGAAGCACAGAGTTTGGAGGTTAGAGGGTTGAATGCCTCCTACCATCCAACTAAAATATTGTGGTCTAAGTGATGTTAGGCAATCATTTAAATATTTGGAAGTGAGGTTTTGAGGCCGAGAGATTTACTGAATATATGGGGTGTGAGAATTCAGAGATTTACTTTGAAAAACAAAGATATAGCATAGAAAGACTCTGATAAAAGGAAAAACAGAAGCTTGCGAGCTGTGATCAGTGATGCATTGACATAAACCACAACAAACGTTTGTTAACCGTCCAATGTTACTCAATTAGCAGGTGATTAGATACTTTTAAACCACGCACACATTCAGCGTGCACTGTTACGCGGTGTAAGAGTGAGTGAGACTGTAAATGTGAGTGCTGTCTTAATCAGTTTTAGGAAAATCCCTGAATGATTCAGGTAGTTCCCAACCCCAGGAGTGTGAACAGGGCCAACAACAGGATTTATTCAACCCTGTGCCCTGTTAATCCAGTGACAAACTCACCGCTCTCCCTTTAGTCTCATCTTCTGTTCCCCGTGGTCCAGCTCTGCTACTCATTAGCTCTAAATCCTTTTTTGATGGATTTCCCAGTAATTTCTCCACTGCTGGCATTTTTGTGGCACACACACACAAACCCCTTAACATCACCCTATCACACAGACTCTCAGTAACATTCTTATGTCGTTTCGCTGTCGCACATCTATAACATTTGCATCTTTTGATTCTGATCGAATCTGTCAACCAACACCATCTAATGGTACAAACAGTGTCTGATTCTCTTAAGCTAACAAACAGATTGATAGATAGTTGCTATTTAAAAACTCACCAATACTGAGAAATACTTAGATTGATATAACAGTAATGGAACATATGAAAAATTGGATTTTTCTATTATCCAACTTTCCTAAATGATTTCTGTGTATATAAAAAAAGACCCAAACATGACTTCATCCATCCATTCCATCGAAGCTGCTCAAGTTCTTTTTCAAGCTTGTAATTAAGAGCAAAGACCTTACGTGTTCGTACTGTTGGCAAAGCTAAGTGGTGCAGATTATGAATGGGATGGCTATAAGGCAGCGGGGAGGGGAAAGACAGGACAGAGAGGTCGCAATTCAGCTTTAGGCTGGCTCCACCCCACTTGTCATGCTGTGTTGTTTTTGTTGTGATAACCATGACAACTGTCTCAGCGGCTCTATCCAGTTTAGGATTATTCTGGGTGAGAGAGCTAAGCAGGAGAGAAGAGGCAAGGAGAGGAGGGGATTCAAGGACGAGATAAGGTGATTAAAAGTAGGAGATACAAAGAAACATTGAGGGCAGAGGCGTGCTGAAGAGACATACAGAGAAGTGATGATGATTGAAGGAAGCAGGAAAGGAAGAAAGATATTTGGATTGAGAGTAGACAGTGCTGCCAGTGCAGAATTGCATGGGATGCTGTGAAGCTTCATCCTGAGTTACAGAAACTACCTTGAGTGATCACATTTATTCTGGCATGGCATTCATGTGGTAAAGAAGGATAAAGTCAGCAGCTGCTTTAACAGTTTTCAAAACATGAGGACAAAAGGCATTGGAATTATGTAATAATGTTATGAATCATTCAGACCACAATGACCAACAAGCCTTCCCACGAGCCTGGCTGCACATTTTCAAATGCCAGGCCTTCTGAACATCTGGCCGCTCCATATTGTCTAAAGATCATTTGTTCTAAAGTGACTGCATACATGTCTTTTAATTTTATTATCACCATCCATCAGAATGAATAATATAGGAGGTCATTTATAAAATGGGAAATACCAGCTGTCCATAATTATTTGGACCATTGTAGACAGGGATTTTAAATCTTTGTAAATGTGTCTGTGAGGGCTTCTTTCGGATGCTTCCTTGTCCTTGTGTATTTTTTCCCTACATCTGTACTTGTAATACCAAATCAAGTAGGTTTCTAAATTAAACTAAATTTAAAATCTTCTGTGTTAAGATGAATTTAAGCACATTTATGTAAAAATTGTGCTATCTCACGGAATATTAAAACAAATATCTAAAACGTAAAGTAAGAAAACGTAAGTAAGTATAGTAAAGTAAAGTAAACTAATGAATGAATGTTAATTCATTAGTAAACTAATGAATTAACAAAGCGTAAGTGTGGCATCTGTTTTATTTATGTTTGCCCCTATATATGTCCCACTTTTTCCTTTAGGAATGCTCCCTTTCCTCCTGCTACCTGGGTTGTTTCTGGCTCTGTCCATCCCTGGCACTGCCTCTTCGTCAGCCACACTGCGGTTCCTGGGTCAGACTGACTTTGTTGTCAATGAGAGCAGCACAGCTGTGGTCCGGGTTGTTGTGGAGAGAGTCGGAGACCCAATCAATGTGACAGCTTTGGTTCTGGTAGGACATGGCACAGTCTCCATATTGATGACTCATTGTGTATCTCATCAATCTGTTAAATCACTTTTCTAATAAGTCTGTGTTTAAAAAGATGATACTCAATGCAGACCTTGTGATGCATCATGTAAAGCAAATAAGAACCAGTCAACTTGCTCAGTTGCTGTGATGTATCTTCCATGTCCAGTGATACTTTTATCTATAGCAAACAGTGGTGTTGGTATTAAAGATACAGTGTGTCTGCAGAAACTGTTCTGGAAATAGCAGAACACATAGATATTCAAATGCACAAATAATGTGCCTGCAACACCCTGTCTTCAATCGTAGCTTTTGCCTGTTCTGCCAAATTGTTACTTTTTCTTTTGAGTCTCTTCTGTTCTTCTTAATTTTACACTATCAAATAAATGAATATATCTCAAAATGCAGAAAGAAGCAGAAACCTTAATCTGTTGAAAATATAGAGTGGTGTAATTTTGTATCCGGCTGTTTTACCCAGCTAGAGGGAGCTGACACAGGGGACTTTGAAGCTGTGAATGCTGCAGCCTTTCTGCTGTCCACTGAGACCAGTAAGACCATCTTCATTGCTGTGAAGGATGACGACCTGCCTGAAGCTGATGAGACCTTTACCTTCAAACTTACACTACAGGTAAATGCCCAGTGTTTGCACACAAAAGTGTGTGTGTGTGTGTGTCTGTGTGTGTGTGCGTGAGAGAGAGACAGACAACTTGTGCATGCAGCAAAATATCTGTTGATTGATGATGACCCCCTGCACCCTTTCTCCTTTACACCCTACTTTCTTTTCTATGGATCACCAAGCTTCCTTTCTACGAAGTCCCATCGTTTAAATTCTACCCCTGACTGTCCTAAACCACAGCTACTAAGCAAAAGGAAGTGGGGGTGTCCCATAGTAAGCCCTGGGAGGCTCTGAGCTGCAAAGTCTTTGATGTGTGTACTCTATAGGACTTTTCCAGAGCAGGGCTGCATGGGGCCAAATGTTGTGTGCGTCTCTGAGGCTTCCCACTAAAAGACGACTATGTAAAATAGAAACTAACTTCGACAGCCACAGCCTCACCACACATTAGATTAAAGTGAATCTCTCATTCACATTTCCTTTGACTTTGTTGGGCATGTCCATTCCATGGATTTATTTTTTACACATGTTCTGTGTTCCATTAACACACTGTGGCAGATGAATAGTGTGTCTGTCACACTACATTTAAATAATCTTTTTCTTATGCATTTTGAGACATTTTAGCTGACCACCAAACACACCATATAATCAAAATGTGCAACTTCCTACTGTATACTTGTCCAATAGTTGCTTTTTTTATGGTGTTGTTGTGCTTTTGCCTTTGTGTGTGGTGTTGTAAAGGATTGCTATAGTTTGATGTTTTAAAGAAAGGATTTTTGCGTGTATAAATTGTAAATCCCTATCAAAGGAAGTACCACCACACCCAGACTATCTCCTAGGTTTTATAAGGATTTTAGCTGTCAAATGTGATTGATGAGCTGCTTGAGGGTGGTGCTGATGTGTGTGTGTGTGTGTGTGTGTGTGTGTGTGTGTATGTGTGTCGGTCAGTCGGTCGGTCGGTCGTATCCTCACTGTAAGGCTTACAGCAAAAATCATTGTGAATCATGGATTGTCAGCTATGTATATTTGCAAAGCAGCTACATCTCTGAAGAGCTGTCAGCAAGAATGACTTTCTTCAGATTTTCAATTTAACGCCACATTTGTGTGACATCTGGTTAACATCCAGTAACACAAGCCCTTGCCTGCTACTAGAGTGAAAGAACATATGAGGCATACTTAGCCCTTTTGTTTACACTACAGCAGAGACAAAGCTTTGGCCCAATTCTACCCATATCCGCTTTCTGGAGGATGAATTTGCACTGCTAGGGGTGTCAAAGATTAAGCACAAATAAGAATTGTTGATCAGGCTTTATTTATCTATTTGTGACTGGTAAATCTGTAAAAAAAATTATTCTTTCAGTTGAAATTATAAACTAAGTTGTGGAAACACACTTGAACTCTGGCATGGTGCTTGTCTATAAGGTGAGTGTGAAACCTTCGCTAATCTCACAAATAGAGAGAAGAGTTAGGTTAAATTACAAGGCTGTGCACTTTCTCTTTAATAAGGTTCAGAAAATGAAAATCCTTCTTACAAAGATCAAAGGTAATTGTTCTTTTCTTGTGATAAAACCTCTCATTGTAAGTTTGGTTGAAGTCATTTTGTGATTTTACACACACTGAGATTTTAAATTTGTCAGGTCTTAGTTCCAAATCACAGCGCACAGCATAAGTCCTGAAGAGGTACCCCACTGTGAGCTAACCTGACAAATCAACTGGGCTGAGACCAGTACTTCCTGTCTTTGTTCCATCTCACTAGGACTTCACAGTTAGAGCACAAGAAAGAAGCGAAGATAGTAGCAGTCGGGTATTCTACTTTTTAACGTGAACATAAGTGTTGGGGTGTAAAGCCACATACTTTATATGTGGCCAGGTTTTATCTAACCATTTCAATTTCCTCCACCTCCCAGAGTTCCTCTAATGGTGTGACTTTAGGAAACCCAAACAAGGCAACCATCACCATCCTATCCAATGACAACGCTTTCGGAATTATTGCCTTTAACTCAGTAAGAAACTACTATCATCTTGTCAATTCAATTGCTTTTTTGTCTCCTTTATTAGTGCCTACATCTTCTAATTTTAAACTGTAATTAATTTGGTCTACATCACTTTTACATCGTATAAAGCGATATAGGGGGCAAGCAAAATCAGTTTATCTAAACTCTTTGAGATTTTTAGGATAGGTAAAGCTGCCTGAAATATTTCATCCTGCACAGTAAACAGAGGGTATTGAATAAAAACTTAACTTTAACAATCTCAGGGGTAATTTAACACCTGTAATTTTCTTACATGTAAGAAAATGTCTGCTCCCTGTCTGGTGTAAGTGGAGCTTAAAATATTGCCCAATTTTGACTAATATCATTGTATTCATATTTGTGCTGTGCTACATCAGCACTACCTGGATTCATTTACCAGTGCAACTTTATAGCATTTCCATGGTAGCTATGATATACTGTAGGCTTACCGGGAATTGTTTGACCTGCACAGAATCTACAAAGGCCTCGTGATTCTGGTAGATATGTCTTCAGCGTGTTAGTCGGTTGTTTTTGTTTACTAAATTTAATTTGTTTCTTTTTTACGTGTCCTCTTTGTTTTCTTTGTTAATATTGTATGGAAATTTAATTACAAAGTAAGAAAACAGGAATTTACGTTAAACAATACTGTACTTTCTGAGGTTTTTTGATTTATTTAAACTGAAATTTACTTTAAGATTTGGTTGATTGGTTACAATAGTTAATTACAGCTCCGAAAATATGACATGTTGCTATGTTGATAAATGTTTTTGATTTTAATTAGCAATGTTTCACTGTATTGAATTTGATTAAATTGAAACTGATTCTGCTTGTCTGTTTTGCCTGCCTCATCCTTGCCAACACAGACTGAAGAGATCATTGTTGATGAACCCAGAGGACGAAAACATTATGTGCCTTTTACCTTAATTAGAGAGAAGGGAACATATGGGACTGTGACTGTGAACTTTGAGGTGAGAGAGCAACATGCATAAAACATAAAACAATATTTGTTTATTGTGTTTTGGGTTTTTTGCACCAGCACATAAATATTTAAATAATGTATGTGCAGTATGTTAATGATGTAAGCATCACTTTGATTTCTCCTTTTCAGATCTCTGAGGGTCCCAACCCTGCCATTGAGGATCTCAGTCCAGAAAGAGGGAACATCACAATACATGTAGGACAGGCTGTAGTGAACTTCAGTGTCCTCATCAAAGATGACCCGGTATTGAATATGCTCCTCATTGTAGAGTTTAACCCATCCATATTTTCTCTCTCTCTCTCTCTCTCTCTCTCACACACACACACACACACACACACACACATATACTATATGCTATGTGTAAAAAAAAAGCGTTTGGATAATAATTGGATGGATGATTATAATTTAATTTAATAACAAAAAAACATTTTTACATTTGAATAGAAAGGGTTGTTCTATATGAACATAACTCTCTTTCTCTGTGGACAGATCCCAGAGGATGATGAGGTATTTTTGGTCAGGCTAATGAATGTGACAGGTGGAGCCCTCCTCAGCCCCAATGCCAGCAGTGTGAAGCTGAGAATCCGGCGTAATGACAGTCCACTGCGGTTTTCCCACTCTTTCATTGCAGTACAGGAGTCTGCTGGAGTCATTGTCCTCAATGTGACACGTGGTCGGTTAACTGAGGATGGGCCAATTGTTGGTTCTGTTGACACTAAGGTAACTTTCTATCAAACCACTCTTTACCTAGAGTTTCGACTTAGAAATAGGGTACATCCGCTTTATTTATGTATTTAAACTAAGCTACATGCAGTAGACATATATAACTATAAAGTTTGATGCAGTAAAAACTGTGTGTGTGTGTGTGTGTGTATATGTGTGTATATATATATATATATATATATATATATATATATATATATATATATATATATATATATATATATATGTGTGTGTGTGTGTGTGTGTGTATATATATATATATATATATATATATATATATATATATATATATATATATATATATATATATATATATATATGAGACAATTTTATATTAATCATCTGTAGTACTCTTTAGGTCTCTGTAGATTACATGGTGGTGAGCAGTGAAGAACCATTCAGTGCTACACCAGATCTGGATTTCTACGACCTACAGCTAGTCAGAACAGTCACTTTTCCTCCATATGTCTACAAAATCAGCCTGCTGTTCCACATCACTGATGACAATGTGCCAGAAATTGCAGAATCATTCAATCTGGTCCTACTGGAGGAGAACATCAGAGGAGATGCTGTGTTGGTATCTCCTAATGCTATGCAAGTGACGATTGAGCCCAATGATAAGCCTCATGGTGTTCTGTCAATCAACAGCAGTCTAGTAATTCATCCAGTCATCATCAACGAAGATCTGACTCAGAGGTTAATAACTTACATATGCTTAAGGAAACTGTAATTACATTTATATACAGGAGCTGTTATGTTCTGTATTGTCATAACAAAAAGAAAAATATTACATTAAAGACTACCATTCCCCTAGATTTGATGGCATCCACATTGTAAGAAATGGAGGCAGCTATGGTGCTGTGTCCGTCAACTGGTCCATCAGCAGAAACTCCAGTGATCGTTCCCCGGTGTCAGATGATTTGAACCCTACAGAGGGGACAGTGAGATTTGCTGCTGGTCAGTGGAGAGCCATGATTCAAATAAACATTGTGGCAGATGTTCAACCTGAAGAGGCAGAGGCCTTTGTTCTGAAACTGCTGCCCAATACTGTAACTGGAAATGCAGAGGTCAATGATCCCATGGAGGTGAGATTAAAAGAGATCCATTTAGATTCTCTAAAGAAATACGTTTGTATTTATGGTTCTATTTATTCATAATTGATTTGTGGAGCAGAAAGGAAAGTCTGCCCTTGTTATGGAACATATCACTCAGATGATGTACACATGTTATGCAAGTGTGTGTGTGGTAGTGTGTGACCTACTGTACTGTAAAGTGGAAAACTTGGCACATTTTTGGAAAAGTTGACCCCTTTGTGTCAATTTGCTCTGTGAGCGTTCCTTTAATGTGGCTAAATCAAAACAAAGCGGAAACAGCAGGCGCACTGTGTGTGGTGTATGTGAGTGTTTTTTTTTTTTTTATTTATTTTTTTTAAGAAAGCATGGGCGAAGTGGTGACAGGTTTTTATAGGTTCCATCTTACCCAAGCTAAGCTGGCTATGTGTGAAAGCAGTGGGCAGATCTAAGTCTTGTTTATGTTCAAGGCATGAGATGAGACACAAACTCTGCTTAGGTTATACACAAACACACACTGTAACATTACCCCAAGTAATGAGGCTACAAGGTCTGTTTGC